>NC_028360.1:19675507-19975507 GCF_000741045.1 Vigna radiata var. radiata | reverse complement strand
GAGACTAAAGAAGAAAGAGGGAAAAAGTTAGCGAAAGAAGAAATCAGCATGACGAAAGAACCTAAAGCAATTGAAACTGACCTGAGAAGGAAGATTGGTTTGAAATCGCAGAATTTGGGAAAAGAAAGAGAAAGAAAACAGAGAGAAATTGAAGTAAGAAGGCTTCGTGCTCTGTTCACCTCACGCGTGGGGATTCCTTTCCAGACCCTTCTTTACTGTCCAACTTGAACTTGCCCACAATTTTCTTCTCTCTAAAAATAATATTGTTTTTAATTAATTAATGTGACCAAAAGGTATCACGCAAAAACCGACACGTGGCACCCAGATTGATATGAAATCAGGTTCGTGGATGGGAGGTGGGTGCTTGAGATCCGATCAGTTACTGTCTCTCTATTGGTCCACGACGAGTTTGGCTTCCGCTACCTCACACGTGTCGGGTACCCACTAACAACGCCAGGCACGTGCCGATACTTCAATCCAACCGTCAGTGCCACTTGTCTTTGTTCTGCGCCTTTGGAACCTCCTCTTGCACATATATATATATAAATATATATATTTGGAGGGTTCAAATCATAAATTAATAAATATATAAACATATTTTTAGGCACACAGTTTCCCACTTACAGACTTCCATTCAGCTTTTCTCCACTTTATGGAAGTAGTGTAAACACATGTATATGTACCCCTTTTTTTAAATATTTATATTATATTATAAATTAATAATATATGTACAAAAATTAAATTAATATATAAAAATAATAACAATAATAGGTAAATTCATGTTATAATAAAAAAGGAGAAATAAAAGATAAATTTATGATGGTTTTATACAAAATATTTTAAAATACAGTTCCTTCTAAAAAATAAATTAGTTAATAATTATATTTTTTTAAAATCACTTAATAATTTTATTATAAAAGATAAAATGAGAATGAAAAGATGGTAATGCCAACGGGTTTAGCTTATTCATATTCATTTCGAAAGAAAAAATTCTTTCACATGTTCAAATATAATATGTATGAATTTTTTTTATAAAATAATAAAAAAATTTGTAAATGAAACATAAAATTATTAAATATTCAATCTTAAAATGATGATGGGAATAAATAGAAAAAAATTAAATTATAATTATATATATTTCAAATTAGAATACCAAATAAAATTTTTATTTGTTAAATTTGTAAATTTAATAAAATAAAGTTGATAAATGTGAAAATATTTCAAAAAAATATAAAATAAAAATAATAATCAATTTTTAAAATATTTTTTTTATTTTCATTCTTTAAATTCTAATGAACTGTATTGTTTTTATATGGCAAAAAAACAAATATTAAATTAATAATAATTAAAATTTAGTATAAATTTTTATTTTTTGAACTTTGATATATATTAAATATTGATAGAGAAAATTAACAAAAATCATATTAAATTATTATATTATATTAAATTACATTCTTTATATAATTATAGTAACACTTATGATAATGAGTTGGAAAATAAATATAATTATATAAAAAATATTAAAACAATATTGTATACAATATAAACAAACAATAAATTAAAATATTTGAAAAAAGGTTAAATGAGTTTTTAAAAAATAATTTAATATACAATTGAATTGAATGAAATCACACAAATAAAAATAATTATATATTTGATAAGATGAAATAAAAATTAAGAATAAAAAAATAATTAAAATAAATGTTTTATATTACATATTAAATAAAGAATTTCTATTAATAAACATTCTTAAGGAAAGAAGATAAATAATAAATAAAATTATTAAAAAAGTAAAAATATTAAAATGCAGGACATAAAAAAATATTTTATTTATATATATCATTTGAATATAACTACGTGATAAAAGATAAAATATTTTAGAGATATTAATTGATTTTACGATAAGCCAAACAATTGGAAAATAATTATGATAAGAAGAAAATTATCTTAAAAATGTACATTGATTTTATGATAAGTCAAATAATTAAAAAATATATATATTATAACTAAAAAATTAAGAAAGGTTATAAAACTAAAAACTGAAAATTATATATATGTACATTTAATAAATTATAAATATTTTAGTAATTTAAATAACTATTATAAAACTAAAAAATAAAAATAATATATATGTATATATATTGATATATTAAATTACTTAATAAAATTTGAATATTTTAATAGCTTAAAGAAGAACTCATCTTCATCAAATGAGATATTATATATAGATATATAGATGTAGTTAATAATTATATTATAAAGAATAAAAACCATATAAAAAAAGATCTCTTATAGATTTATAGTGAAGACCAAAATTTAAATTATTTTTTGTTTGTATTCCAGACAAGAATATTTAAAAAAAAAAGTTATTATTGTTTTATGTATGATCTTTAAAACTATTTTGCCATGGAATTATTTCTGACAATTTATATTTTGTTAAATAATTTACTTAGAACATCTATGGCAATACTCATAAAATTTGATTTTAATGTTTTTTGTAAAGAAAATTGAAAGTCACTAGAAATTAGAAATAAGAGTGTGGCCACATTGCTAAATAATCCTGAATAAATATGCAGATAATGTTGCTATAAAAACTAGCCATTACACGTATATACACATGTATGTATACGTGTATTTATATTTATATTTATTTGAATAATATAATTTTATAAAAATGGTATTGAAAAATCATGTGATAATTGTTTAAAAAGAAAATTATTTAGTTATTTTGAAATAAATTGTTTAATCATTTATTTATTAAACAGATAAGCTATTTTTATTTATTAAATAGTCAGATTGTACAACTAAATATATATATATATATATATATATATATATATATATATATATATATATATATATAATGCTGTGTATAATAAAATAATAAAAGAATATTGGATAAAAATTATTTGTTTTGTGTTATTTATCAAAGTGAGCAGCTTTTGTTGTGTTGTGAGACATGTTGTCTTTCTGCTGGGATATTATTGTTTTAACTATTTTTGTTCATACATTTTTGTTTGCATTTATAATCCAACATTCTCTTATAAATAATCTATCATTGGTAAATTTACATAATAAAGCTACCTCTAAATATTTTCTTTTTATTCTTATTCATTATATTTTTAGCTTCCTCTCATAGTTTAGGGCTTTCACCCATATTAGATAAAAGAAAAATTAGAAAGAATTTTTTTTTTATCAAAATAGTTATAAATCTTCAATAAATGTATTATTCTGATTAAAAAAACATAGATATTAATTAATTTAAAAATAATTTTGAAAAGTCAACTTCATTAAATAGAAGAATATTAATCAATTTAAAAATCTATTTAAATAATTAAAATTAGAAGCTAATAGTTTGTATAACAAATGAATTTGTCTTGATATAAGTAAACAAATGAAAGGAGTCTTTTTATTCAATGTTAATTGAATAAAATAAGAGTTCTGAAAAAAGATATTACAATACAGTAAAAGAATTTTTTATAACTTAATTATTTTCCAATTATCTCATAAGCAAGTAATGAGTCATTAAGTATTAGACCCTGTCAATATTAAATGCAAATAAATAAATAAATTTATTATATTCCGCTTTTTAAACACTTTTTGAATTCTATATCTATCTATATATATATTATAAAACTAAAAGTTAAATATGTTTTTAGTTTTTTTAAGTAAAAATTTAAATTATTTTAATTCAAAAACTTTTGAACAATTTTAGTTTTTATTTTTATAATTGTATAAATTTAATTATTTTAACCAAATATTTTAAATATATTTTTCATGTAATATTGAAATAAAAATATATCAAATAAATATAAATCAAACAAAATTAAGAGAATAAATTAAATCAAAATTTAAAAAAAAAATGAATTCAGGACTTTTTCAAATAAAATAAAAATACCAACAAGAACGAACCTCTTAAATTTAATACTTAATGTCTTAACATTTTAAGTGGAAAATTATATTAGGTTCCATATAGGGGAGTAGTTCATAATTCAAGACTTGTTATATTTTCAATTTTCATATGAAGTACTAAACTCTATCTGATATCTCTATTAGAAATGAGAAATTCAAGTTTAGAAGTTAGAATTCCACTATGAATGAAGATGAATGTGATTAAATATATATAAAAAGAAAGCTCTACGAATTCATTATTTTAATAAAATAGATTGAATATAGTGTATGGTTTCTTATATATAATTAACTCATAACTCACTCCTTAAATAGATTTGTTCTAAAAGTTTTCTCCCTCGTTTCACTATTACTCACTTCAATAGAAATGCATATGGTCATTCAGACTAGAGGTTACAATATTTGCTCTATACATTTTTATTTAATGATATGTCTCGGCATGCTTGCCTAGTGTATAACAAAAAAACAAACACTTTGATACTCTCTAAAATAAAAACATTCATTTGACAACTTATTGTAATAATATTATAATATATATTAGTATTTTAAATTAAAGAATATAAAAATATACATACAACTAAAATATTAATTTATTGAACTTCTAAGTAGATGTTTTCTACTTTTTCTAATATCAATATCAGCTCTCTAACAGCAAATGAGGTTCTAAAATTAAGAACAGGGAATTTATAATATAATATATAATAATTGTAAATACAACTAGACAGCAGCCATAATTCATTCCCTTGCACACAAGACAAGGGAAGTTATTCTGAGGGATTCTTCATAGTATTTTACAGTAACAACGAACATCCTAATACTATATATACACTGTACATTATCAGCCAGTGAGAATACCATAATTAGCAGGATGATAATAATATCCAAGAAGTACAGATACAAGACAACATTGTACATTCAAAAGTCTAAAATTTAGACGGGAGCAAAATTGTCTGTTCTTTCTTATTCTCCATTTTTTCACATATTATCTGAGCAGAAGGATAAGTTTTTCTAAACAGACTAACTCCTTTGTATGGTTATTAGCATCCCGACTTACAGTTAAATAACCATGAAATGCATTTGTTCAGTGGCAAACTCCAAAATGATTTTTATAGTAGAACAACAACAGTGCTTACTACGGGGAGGAATATGAATCATTTCTTCAAAAGCTTCTGCGAGAAAATCTTCTTGGAATATGGGCTATTCCGTGAAATTGCTTTGTGGGACTCAATTGCTTCAACTAGTGAATTATGCACATGGCCCTAGTTTAGAAGTAAAGGGAAAATGTGAGAAAAGAAATACCGAGCAAATATATGAAAAAGGAATAAAAATGTTCATTGACAAAGCCCCAAAAAGCTTAAGACACGACTGTGGAAATTTCATGCACTTAAGGATACAGGACGCAGCAATAGAAGAGAATGGAATATAAAGCAGTCATGTTACAAACCTCAGAATGTCGCAGAGCTGATTGAACAACATAATTTGCATGTGGATCTTGAAGCAACCGTTCGAAGTGAGGAGCACGGAGTAGTTCACGAATGACTCTTGATCGGTTCTCATCATTGAATACAGCAAGACATTTCTCAACGACATGGCTGCTGAACTTCTGCATTGACAGGTGCACATATTTACCTTCAAATAGCAAACTTAAAGTTGTAGTCGCTGAAGGAATCCTCAAGTCCAGGATAAATTGAACAACATAGTTTCTGAGGAAGACAAAAAGAATGAATAGATCATATAGTGGAGAATCATGAGGTAAACAAAAATTTATCTGTTTCAAAATAACATATTATTTCTATATATGACCAAATACCTGCCTGTAGATAAACCCTCCGTTAAAAATGTATTCGTTAATTGCCCGTCCCAAGCACAGAAAAAAAGCAGAAAAACGCGAAAAAGAAAACGTACAGGAACAAACAGAGAAAAACACCCTGGATTGTAGTGTGCCATCTGGTTTAAGGAGTCTCACGAATGGCTTAATTAAAAAAAAAAAAAAAAAAACGATGATCATAGATGGATTTCTATTTCAAATTTAAATATAATATTTGTTAAAAAAGATTACCCCCTTGGTCAAGTTATTTGACATTCTCTCTTCCATAGTCGCACCATCTCCAATATAGACATGGAATGTTCATTTGCAAAAGGTGTAAACAAAATAATGTTTCATGACCACCCACCTTTCCACAAAGTCTGTCCATAGGCTAAGAATTTATTTACCAATCACAAGAGACAATTTGCTACAGCTAAGACTTTTTGTCCCAGGAAAAAAATGTCTGTAGGCAAGGAGGTAGACAGGCTTAATGGAAAAAAACATCCATGCAATGCAAGATATAATATATACTTTAAGTAATACGCTTCAAATAATTACCCATATTGATCCTGAGCCAGCAGAAGTGCATTAGTAGATATTTCTGCAACCAGATGTTCTCTAAGCTCCCCACGAGAATGACCAATGCATCTTTGTAGAACACAACACCCATGTTGATGAGTGGCAATGTCAACACAATACTTGGCAGCAGCAACAAATATGAACTGACAAATGCAAAGAATGGGAAATGTAACTCTTATTCATATTTGCATACATTTTCTGCAATTTCATCGTACATTGATATGTTGAAGAAATTACATTTGTGACTGTGATCTGCCTGAATCAATTAGCAGATATTTGTTACTTAGTTTGCGCAACATTTTCATTGCACAAAATATACGTAGCCTTACACTTACAATATGCTCCACGGCATAATCAACATCAACCACGGTTCATAGGCCGTTTTCCACTGTATAGACCAACAGACGAGTGCATTTGGATTAAATCTTGAAGTTTTTAGCCCATAAAGAACTATGTTTCAGATGGTAAACCGTTAGTGTTTATTAGCATTTTCATGCAACCATTATTTTAAATAAGCTCTTGATAGTCTCAGGTATGTAAATATAAACCTAAATTCTAACAAGATTCTATAACCTACTGCTACATTGGATTTCCAGCGTTAAGAGCTATTAAAATTTCTATCTCGAAAAATAGAACAGTATGTTAAAGAAAATTGAAGAGCAAAAGCACGGAAAGAGCAATTATGTCACTGCATTTGTATTTCTGAAAAGAAAAGAAAAATACAAACAGGCATGGCAATGTACGATGAATTATTTAAAATTGTCTTAGTCTCTTTTGTCTGCAAGAGAAGAGTGTCAAGTACGTGATCATAAAAAATAGTTTCAAATGCTTTGATACCATGACGTATATTCTTAATATCAAGTATCAAAACTAGCCATTTGAGATAATGAACTTGGTATTACTAGTAGCTTGTAAAGTCATAGTCCTGATAAAAACATAATTATTCTACACAGCGGACCGTATCAGAAAGATGAGTACACAACTTTTCACTAAATAACTTACATACGTAGGAATAATAAAAACAAGTTCCTGATCAGGTTAACACAAGATAGTTTGAACAATTTGGCCAAGTTGTTCCATTTATCTATCATGCAGAACAGCAAGCAACCATAATGCTTCCTGGGATCCCTCTCCTTTCAAAAAGGACTAAGAAGTTCACTAATATAACAAAAAGAAAAAAGCCTGCTCAAATTTTATTTATCATGCATTCAAATTTAAGCATAAGGATGCAATAAATTGAAATTTCAATTAATAGAACATCATTATACACTATTGCAAGTCCGGGAATAAGCTATATAAACTTTTGAGAACGAAATGAAAAATTGGCAGACAACCAAAGTACTTTTTCACACAAGATGTAAAGTTATCATGGATTGATCCAAAAGCTCAAAGAAAACATAGTAGCAAGTAATTTAAGCAGATCAGTTTCTGTTAACCCATAACTATCAAATGTAGGATAAATCCAAATCACTCAATAGACAATTAAAGAAAAAAGTAAAAGTCATACTTTGTTATCTTCATTGCTTAGGCATTGTAAACAGTGTTGAACCACATGATTTCCATTAAGATCTTTGATGAGGACCAAGAATCCTGGTTGCAAAGCCGATACAACTAATGAAATTTGCTGCCTAGTTTTGAGAGTCTCAATCAGCTTCTGCACCACCCGAGTGCTGGAAAAAAGATAAAAGGTAAAGTCAAATTCAGTATCAGATAGTCAATATATCATTTCAATGCTATCATAAGTTGCATAAGTACCCGTGAGTGTTTAAAGAGATTCTGACAAGCTGCCCTGTCTCCTGTGTAACCGCAAGTATGATCTGCATCCTCTGTTCTTCATCACATTGATCCAACAACTTTTGCATAAGGTAATTTCCAAAAGGATTCATCATAAGTTCCACTACATGATCAATTATCTCACTAAATATCATTTGAACATCTTCCGGTGTACCCTCATCAAACACTCTTTGGAGGAATCTACAGCCATGTTGATCTTTGGCTATTAAATATAATGACCCTCGAGCTTCTGCAAGGGAGTTATACTTAGGTAGCACAGGGAGTGTGCACACATTCCTGGGACTCCTAGGATTTTCATATCCTACAATCTGGTGTCGGATGTCTAGCTCTGATGGGTGTAGCTGCTTAGCAAAGCCACTTTCGAGCACAGCACGCTGACACCTTGAATGATCCGAAACCCTACTAGCAACATAATTTAAACCTTCCCCCTGTATAATGAAACTCCCCTCACTTCTAATAGCATCAAGATTTCCTCGGGGAATTCTAGATTTCAAAAGTGGCACAACTCTTGCATTAGGCTGAGAAAGGCCATACTGTAGCAACTCATGAACACTCATACAAGGCTTAACGTTAGGACAAACGGAATTGTTGGGCGGTCTTGACACACCCCTTTCTTCCAATAAGTTAATTCCATATTTCTGTGCATAAAGTGAAGCAGCATCAATAATTGAATTTTGGCTCAAGGAACCAGAAATCCCCGGCACCACACTTTCAATTTCAAAGTAGTTACTCATCAGCGGTCTTCCACGCCTACGAGAATCCATCGAACCACCACTAAATCCATTTAATTGGGAGAGCATTTCGTGCTCATGCAACCCAGGACAAGACGGCAATGATCCAAATAGATTACTCATTTTATCATCCTGAGTCAATCCTGACAATGCTGAAGCAACACCAGCTACAGAACTCCTTGCCCTGGTTACAGGGGATTGAAACCCCACAGAATCACTAAACCTTCTTCCAAAATTATCACAGTCCCCACCACCACCACCACACGTGTTGGGAAGATTATTAACAAAATTAGGATTCTGGTGTGTATTATCAGCAATGTACATTTTACCGAAATTAGAGCAGAGACCTAGTTCATGAACCAACCTCTCAGTCTCATTGAGCTTCACAGTGCAATCAGGGATCATAGAATTGAGGTAGAGGTTGTCGTGATGGTTGTTGGGATAATAGGAACTTCTAGAAGCCACCCTGGATTTGATGTCCTCCAAAGGAGGAGGAGACATTGAGAACAAACTGGAAGAAGAATCATCAGATTGTAGAGAGAACCCACTCACGGGGGATTTGAAGCCACCATCGTAATACACACTGTTACCATAATCGTGACGGTTACAGTTACCATTACCATATGGTGTCTGTTTCGTACCAAAAACGCAATCGCAATCGACATCAACACCATGCCTATGCCGATTGTGATGACGGCGATGATGAAGATTGTGCGAAGTGGCGTGAGGGATCTCACCCAGCAGCATTTCCAACTCATCCTCCAGTTCCCCATCTCCTCTAACTTTTTCTATGGTCTCTCTCGCCATCTCACCAAAAGAAAAAACAAAAAAAAAAACAACAAAAGTGGTTCACTCAGAGGATCCAGAACCACATAAGAACAGCACCAAAAAAGAAAAAGACGCCATTAATACGACCTCCTTAGGGTAAGGTAGAACAATCAAAGGTGGCGTGTATATGATGGGATTCACAATCGCATTTGCATTTGAAAACAAAAGAAAGAAAAAATATCACATCTGGGTGATTAGGCTTTATCTGTGAGGAGTTGGTGAAGCATGCAAAGATTAAACATTCTCATTCGTTTACTGAGGCTGTACTGTGCCCACTCTCTCACACACCATTAAACTTGCAGAACAAGAAGAGTCACTGTTCTACACTTTCTATTTCCCCTTTCATTTTTTCTTTCTCTCTCCTGTTATATACTATCACCCATCAAGAACAAACAAACACTCTGCTCTGCAATTCTTTTTCCTTTTATTTTTTTATTCTTATTAAATAAATATTAATATAAATATAATATGCTCACATGTGTTTTATGAAGCGTGATATACACTCTCTTGTAAGAAACCGGGTCCCAATTAAGTATTCCCTGTGAAGTCTTCGCCGTGGAGTTTGGGCGCTGCTTCCGCGCGTGAAGCTAGATTCATAGTTGCTAACGAAAATGAAAAAATTAAGAGTTTTCTGTTGCTCTACTCACCCAAACCTCCAAGGATTGGAACAGAACAATCCTCAAAATTCCCTTTCTACAATTAAGAATGGTTTCTTTTATAAAATGTCTATGTTACCCTTTCTACATTTCTTTTTTCTTTTTATATCCTATCATACTCCACGTAAGAGTATATACTTATCTATATATTCCTATTTCATGTAATATTAAATGGAAAATTATATTCTTTAAGATCTCAAAATTATTTTCAAAATGTTTCAAAAAAGTAAAAAAGATACCCATGTGTTTAATTTATTTTTAAAAAATACATTGACAAGTAAACACGTTCAAATCTACAATGCTCTCCTGATATTTTCTTTTTCAGAACAATGAATACAAAAATAAAAATATAAACATATTTTAATGTCTTGAGTGATACTAATTTCACCTTTTTTTTAATACTTTTAAACCTTACATTTTCACCTTAGTATTTTATGTAACATTTCTTTTGGGTGTTACTAATAGTAATAAAGAATTTTAAATTTAACATTTAATACCAATAATTAAAACTTTATTTTAATTTAATATAGATACATATTTAAAACTTACAATATATTTAACAAAAAATTCTTGAAAGTTTTTCTCCAACATATTTTAAGATATAACAACATAATGTATGTTTCTATAAGTCTATAAGGTTAAGATCTACAAAAATGCTAGTTAAGTCCAAAGTCCTATGATAAAAACCAAGTAAGTTATTATTGGATTTATAGTTACAATAATAAATATTTATTCATCATTTCATCACTAACTATTCATTACACATTCATACATCCCAATTAATCATATCATCTAATTTATTTAATTCAATCATATTCATTTATTAATCATAAATTTTACAATAATCCATTTTGAATATGCAAAAGTAGAAATACACAGCAAAATTTATGATAAAATAAATGAGTTGTATATATCTATTTACAATATAAATATCATACCCTTTTTTTAACTCACAAATAAGTCCTAACTTCTTTTATTTTAATCTTAAATAGTATATACATTATAAACACCCTTATCATTTATATTTTTAATTTCTTTTAAGATTACATGGTTAGTTCCAAATGAATGAATACAAAGGTGCATTTGGTCTTTCACCAGATAGTTTTAGATAAGAATTTAATAGCGCTTATCTATATACAATCCCAAGACACTTAATTATATATATTTATTTTGGTCAATTTTCACCCATCTTATCAAGTTTTGTGGAAAAAAAAAAAAGTGTGATGATACAATTTTTCTTTTTACTTCTTTAAAATTACAGTCATGTTTTATTTTGAAATGTTATGCGATTTTATTTTTGAAATATATATATATATATATATATATATATATATATATATATATATATNCGGAAATACTTAGAAACCGAACGGTCTTAGTGGACAAGCAGCCCACTATAGCGCCACATTCTCACTGGGCTCAAAGCCCAATTCATAAAAATATATCATTCAGATATATTCACCAGATATATCTTGCGAAGATATTATAACAGAGATATGTCAAGTAAGATTATATTTTATTCTGTTTATATTACTGTTATTACTGTTAATATTATATCAATCCAAAGCCTATAAATAAAGGCCAAAGGATTCCAAACAAGGTACGCTCTCTGAATACACCTCACTCACACTGCATACAACATATCTCTCATCAGTTCTCTTCCAACAGAGAATTTCTGATACACGCCTAACTTGAGCGTCGGAGTGCCTTTTCAGGTACCTCCTCCCCCCGCCAAAGCTAGAAGACCACCGGACGGCTGAAGTCAACGTAAAGACGTACGGTCAGAAATCAGGAAAAGCGGGCAGAAGCATAGAAGAAGACGTCCTCGAGGTTAGTACTTCGGTCCCAGTAAATTTACATATATATATATATATATATATATATATATATATATAACAAATATAGAGTAACGTGAGATTTTCATAATGAATTGGAAGTCAATTAAAAACTTGAAAAAATAAATATAAAGTATGTAGTAATCGATTTTAATAAGGTCATTTTAACAAATTTCAGGTAGTAATATTGTAAATATAATTTTTATGTATATTAAGTGAGTGAGACATAATACAATATTATGTATAATCAAATAATTTATTTAAATTTATAAGTAGACAGTTATCATCAAATAATTTTCCACGAATAACATAACAATAATAATAAAACTAATCTTTTATTATTTTATAAAATAAACACATTTTAAAAATGATTAGTTAGTTTAACTAAAATATAAATAAAGATTTTAAATAAAACTAAACATTTATTAAATGTAGATGCAAATATATTTTTTTTATGAATGAGTATTGGTTGTGAAGTGGCATGATGTTAACAGGATAAATTGATTACATTTAAAATTGAAATTAAAGTGATGGGAATAAGACTTAGAGAGAATAATACATATTATAATAGTTATTGTTGAGTTGAGTGGAGGCTTGCTCATGTAGAGTTTTCACCATACTCAACCTCTTAGTTGCTTTTGCCATAAACAAAAGTGATTAGTGACCAAAAAGAAAGAGAGAAACCCTAAATGGAACAATGGTGTGGACATCATATCATTCCATCCACTCTCAAGATGGCTTGGTCTCAAAGAAAAGGACAGAGTTGTCATTTAGGAATTTTCAAACACCAAAATCTTAGGAAATTTAAGATTAATATGTTTCAAGACCGTTGCCTTCGGTTTCTTAATGGGAAAGCGAGAAACCGTTTGGACCCACTGTACCTTTTCTTTTCAAACCAATCAAATGCTTTCATTTTAAGGTCTAATCCAGCATATCTCCTTTTGCTTAACTTTTTGCGTTTTGAAAAGCACTTATTTGTAACTGCTTAACAGACACTCTTTTTATTTTATTTTCTTATTTATTTTTTATTCTTTTAAAATTTACATACATGTTATTTCTCGGAACTTGTTATATATAGGTTATCATGTTTCTCGTTGGTTTTTATAATCGGTAAAGATATTTTTAACAATATTTTTTATAACATTTTAATATTATTTTGTGATGACTCATGTACGAGTTTATGATTATTATTGTTGATTATCAAATAATTTTAGATCAATTACATAAAAAATATATAAACGAGATTAAAATATTTGTTAAAAAATATTATTAAAGTATCATTATTCTTTTAAATCTATCATAATTTGTTTTAGTTGTTTACAATTAATGAATTAAATAAAAATTAGATGCATCAAGTATAGAGTTAGAGTCTGAATTCAATTTTTTAAAACTCATATATAACTAATACATTTGTTTTGACAGTTTTTCTTAAATATATATATATATATATATATATATATATATATATATATATAATAAAGTTAATTTAAAATTTCAGTAATTAGATTTAATTTATTGCACAACAATTTCTCTTCAAATTTTCTCAAAAATGCATAGAAAGTTTGAAAGGTGAATGTATTATGATTTTCAATGTTGTTATTTTATTCGTTGAAATTTACACTTTCATCCCATTTTTTTTCCTTGCAAACACTACACACTCTTAAACAAACACACCAAAGGAAGAGAAATAAGAAGTGGTGGGTATTTTAAAAGTTTGGATTTTCCTAAAAATGTGAAGAAAATTTTGTTGTAAGTCATGAATTTTGCTATGAGAGAAAGACTTTCACTTTTTGCACTTCCACAATTTCTTTGGTTCCTCTCAAAAATTTGAAAAATTTGAAAATGACATTTTTGTAATTTTTGGAAGGAACCATTAAAATATTTGTAATTTGAAAATAATTTTTTTGTCCTCCCAAAATTTTTAAAGATGATTTTTGAAGTATATGTTTTGAAAAGTTTTCATAGCAAGTTTTTGAAATTTTTAAAACAAGAATTTTGGAATAATTTTTTCAGAAAGTATATATATTTCAAAATAAGTTTTCGAGAAACTTTTGCGTGAAAATGCGTTTGACAAATAACAGAAAGAAAGAAAAAAATCATTTTGAAAAGTTCTTGTCAAACATAGCTATAAATATTAACAAGTGTATTTAATAACTTTTTTGTTCTATATTTAATAAAGAAAGGTTAATGCAACTTAGGCCTTGTTCATTTGAGTGGATTTGAGGGAGAGAAATTGAGTGAATTTGAAGGTAATTTTTTTTTACTGTTTATTTAAATGAATTTAAAGGTAAAAGAGACTGGAATTGGAGGTAAAAGAAACTGGATTTGGAAGTAAAATTTGTGAGAATTAGTGTAAGATTTAATTTATATGGTAGATTAAAAAAATTTACTTCCATTTACCTCCCAATTTACTCAAATAAACAACAACAAAAAATTACCTTCAAATCCTTTCAAATCCACTCAATTACTCTCTCTCAAATCCACTCAAGTGAAGAAGACCTTAATCTTTAAATAAAATATTAAAAAATTGTTATCTTTTTATTTTGCTATAGATACATATACATATTGTTTATAGCTTGGATCAACACGGTTGGCATTCTGAACATGCATGAAAGTATTACTAAGAAATTTATAATGTTATTTTAATGATTTAGTTAATTGTTAATTATCTAAAATGAATAGAGAGAGACAAGAAGAGGTTTAGTTTAGAGAGGGGAAAAACATTGTCTTGTTGTGTCTACGTGCAGAAGCTCAAAGCATTGAACTCATTCTCTCCTTGGGCAGCATCAATGGCGGCAGAATCATCTCGCAGAAACCCCAAACGTCCATTTGTGGAAGAAGATGACGAATTAAGCAAAAAACCACCGTAATTTCTTTTTCTTATTCTCGCAAGCAAACCCTAATTCTGTTCGTTGTTATTGAGATAATTTCAGCAATATGTATATTTGATTATCGGGATTAGGTTATTATACATTGAGTTCTGTGTTATTTTGATTTGGGGATTACTGTCATGTTGGTCACCTCCTGTCTAGTTCAAATATCTGGCATTTTTTAAAGAGAGTTTAAATTAAATTCATTGTGCTTGAATATGAATACTATGTATTAAGTTTCCGTTTTTTGTTCATTCACTCCCCATACGTGGTAATATGTTTTGTGCGTATGAGTCCCCTTGTTGGGGCTTTAACTTTTGAGGCTGTAATGATTGGCTTGTGGAACTGAATTTTGAGATGTTCCATTGAATTTATACAGAGCAAAAAGGGTTAGGTTTCCAAAGGGCAAGAAAGTGAAGCCAGGAGATGAAGTTGTGGACAAAGGAAATGTCGAGGAGGGTGAAGTTGACTTAATGAATCCCCAAGTAGCTGCCAAAGCTGCCAAAGAGCGGGCAAATCTAAGAAATCAATTTACTGCTGAACTCTTTAGTGAGGACACTGGAGGTATCGGAATAGACTTATCAGTTGGTGAAGTGACATATGAGGTTTGTTTTGAAGTTTTCTTTTTAAGTTTTCAACCTGGACGAACTTTTTTATCTAAATTAAATCTTTACTCTTTCTATCAAGTGCTTTTTAATGGACATTAGTAGAGTAAATATTTTGCCTGTAAAACTTATTTCATGTGGGCTTCTGTTCAAATGTATTATTGTAGTGTGATTTATTCCTAATTTGACATAGTTTTTTATAGCAAAGTTTATTGATGCAATGAGCTGTTACTGGATACGTAAAAGATAGGCAGGCAGTGATGTGTGATATCTTGTGGCAGGATAGCGAGAATTTCGTTGATGACGGGATTCAAATTGAGCCTTTCAACCTAGATAAAGAAAGGGAAGAAGGTTATTTTGATGCAGCAGGAAATTTTGTTGAGTATGTAAGAGAGAATGAGATTAAGGTGAGGGATTTATGTTTTTTTCTTTCTTTATTTGTGATATTTCATTTGAATTCTATCAATAAATTAGGGATCCTTGCAGGATGCGTGGCTTGATAATATTGAAGTTGATCCAAAATATTCTGCATTAAAATCTGTACCAACTAATGATGTGGATGAGGGCCCGCCGGACCTTTCTTCTAAAGATATTGCCGTCATGAAGAGGCGGATTGCAAATGTTCTTGAACCTGGAGAAACGGTATGTATCTTATCATTCTTAATTTTCTGATTTTTTATTCCTTTGTTCTACTGAAGTATCATTATAAAATACAATATTTATTTTCCAATTCACTCCAGAGTAGTTGTAGATTATCCATTTGTTTAGGCAATCATTGGTTTTTTATATGGCCAAGGAGTTGTGAAATTTCTTGCTTAGGGGAGTTCATATCCTTAAAACATATTATCCAGTTAAAAATATTTTACTCTCAAATCTGAAGGAATGTGTAACTTTGACATTGTGCTTTTCAAGTTGGAACAAATAAATACAGAAAATAAGAGAACCTAAATCTGATGTTGACTCCATAGTTGTGTATGCAAATTTACTTTTAACTTGAATTGAGAATGCAACCCTAAACCGTTATCAGAGAAAGCATGTTAATTGCCATTTTTCCAAAATATAAGAAACAATATTTAAAGATATATTTGGCTTGTATCTAACTGCAATTATTCATTTTATATCATGTTCATTTACATGTTCTCTTTTTATCTTTGTAACTGTAAATCTTTATACTTGACTAGGCTGGAATTATATATCATATATCTACTTTGTTAAGAGTTTTTTGAGGTTCATTAGTTGGGCTGTATTAACCGATATTCTTCCAATAGGTTTTGCAAGCCTTGAGAAGGCTAAAAGGTAACAGTGACAGAAAGGCAAAAATGTCTGCTGAGACTAAGGTTGTATTTGACCAACTAACTGAGGATGCTATGAAGCTGATGGAGAATGGTGAATACAGTTGAGTTAATCCCTCTGGGCTTTGTAGATATTATGCATTGTGTAAACATGTAATCATTTAGATAGCCTGATGAGACTCTATGACATGAAACTTGTTTTGATTCACTTTTTCTTTAGTTGCTATGCCTACATTATGCTTAACTTTGGCTCCTTGACCTTTTTTCCCAGATGTTTATCATGAAAAGCGAGAGGTTTTTGATCGTGAAGCGGGTTAGTGTTATACACTATGCTTTATTCTACTTATATTATGTTTTATTGTTTCAAATGTTTACATTGTTAACAACATGATGTAATATGCTGTTTGATTTTCTAATTTATTTGATTTAACTACTTGGTTTTACTATTATAATACTGTTCAACTTATGTTGTTATTATGGTCACGATGCAAGATAGAAATTTATTGTTCTATTATCAATATCATACATGGTGTTTGTTTATTCTTAGTGTTTGGAGAAACTATCTTTGGGCCTCCATATTAATTAAGTGTTGGATTTTGGGGCAGGTTATTAATCGTCAATTTTTCCTTGACTCTTCTTTCTTCTTGCAATGATGTTGTCGATATTTAGGTTTATGAGAACGAGTTAAGGGTGTCTGTTTCGTGGTATTAACTGATTAATGCTTATGCCTTCTACATTCTCCCTTTTTCAGAAGGATATGAGAAGTTAGCCCGGGCAAAAGAAGGCACGTCAAATCAACATTTGGCTAGCGGAGAAGCCTCTAGCAATGGTGAAGGTGATTATGATATGTTTGCCGACGAGGATGATAACAGTAAGCCATCTGCAGATGAAAATAATGCAGTTAGTCAATCTTCACCGGATGCCATAAATTCTGGCATTGAAGGTAGGTAAATTGGCCTCCAAAGTCTTTGTTACTGAATTTTATTTGATTAGTATTTACTTAACATTGTTCTACTTCTCTTTCAGGTGGAGCATTGCAAAATGATTATGTGTATGATGAATCTTCTGGGTATGGCTCTTCTCTTCCATGTAAATTTTGGGAAATAGTCTGATAGACATGACATTATTTATCTTTGTTGTAAATTTCAAAACCAAAAAAAAAAAAAAAAAAATCATTATGGTATTAAGGTGGCAAAAGTTGATGGTTTGTATCCATTTCTTCTTCTAATGAATTCTGTTACCAAAAAGTGCTTTTATAAGCTTGTTCTGACATCAATATTTGATGGTCCAGGTACTATTATAGTAGCAATTTGGGCTATTATTATGATCCAAATACTGGGCTTTATTGCTCTGCAGCATCAGGACAATGGTACAGCACATTCCTTTATCATCTTTTTATGTGATTTGTCAATTTTTATGCTTACATCTTTTAGCCTTTGTTTATCAGTAAGTGGTGCCAAACATGGATGTGGATTTGGACGTGTCTTTAGTTGTTTGTTAAAATTTATTCTTGATTTATGATATTTTTTGTTGGAAACTATATCAAGAGATGTGATATGTGTACGCCAATATATAGATCTTGGGGGGCATAAAAACATGCATGGTGATTAATTGTATAATTAACACCATCTTTGGCTGAGAGGAGGGAAATACTGTTGTTTGGTGGGAGAGGCAAAGAAAGAGAAGAAATGGTTTCAAAAAACGGATGAACTCATTTTACTATTTCTTATTTATTTTTACTCATCTCTTATCCTATCACTTATCTATGGTGGGAGATGCAAATCATGTTTCTAGCTGACTGGGATCACTCCTTTTTATTTAAATTCAGGTACTCATTTAATGAGGAGACTAGCACTTATGAAGAAATTGACGAGGCTGCATCCAACGTGAACTGAGGGACTTGTCTCAAGGATCAATAGGCTAGTTATAGCATAGCCACAATCATTGTCTGCGAGTGGCTCATGTACAGACCGAAACACTCATGAACTTTTTGTACGTTATGAGGGACTGCTACCACTGCTCAGAGTTGTGCTTTTATCTCTTATAAGGTTGTTGTTTTATATCATTAGCTATACTTTTTTGCTTAAAAATCACTTAGAATGATCCCTTGAAGTTAGAATCAATACAAATTATACAATGTTTACCCTTATCAATTTGCGAGACATATTCACTTATGCCCTCAAATTGCAAATCACTTTGCTTGTGCAATTAGATAATTATTATTTTTGACATCATTTTTTTGAAGTGGCATCAAATTAAGCCCCCTGCCAATGCATTCTGTAAGTACTGGCCATTCTTTATTCGTGAAATACCAGTGGTGTTCTGCAATGTTATGTTGCACTTTTTGTATTGTGTTTGTATTTCTCTTCTTGGTGCTGTTGATTGTAATTAAAAATGCAGAATCCACGCATATGACATCAAATCTGTTTGAAACTAAATATCTTGTTCATCATCAACTCAGTTTTCTTTACCATGCTACAAACCATATCAAGAATGATTAAACATACATGCTAAACAAATTTATAAATGCACTTTAAGAACGAAATGCCAACCCTCCCTAGAAGATAATCAGCTGGCTATATATGAGCAAAATATTATTCATGGTTCAGCTATTATATCTTACAAATATAATATGAACGTAATTCTCGATCTATCAATTATTACTGGCATGAACCAACCAATTATAGTCATCCAACCAAAATCATTTCACCAGAATGATTAAATATTATAAGTTATTATACATTTGTTTGAATCCCCGAGACTGATGACAAAAACTAAGAACTGGTTTTTCAAGCCATATATCTCAGTGATGAATATCCGTTAGACATGTTAAACATGTAAATTTTTTCTCTAGACGACAACAGTTTTTTGTTTCATTTTTATAATATATATCTCCAATATTATAAGATAATTCTATTTTTCACGATCTTACGAAGCCATATCCATTATCATCTGGCGCACAATTAGTTTCCTTGCTTCTGTCGCATTCTCTGTAACGCTTTAAGACGGCGAAATCCGGAAAATCTGGTCCTTCTTAATGTGAGAATATTACAGCTTATATTATGTAAATTTTCAAGCATTTTCTTTATTACACCTCTATTTGAAAAAAAAAATAGAAAAGAGGATGAAATATAATATAATAATATTTTCTTAGCATTAGAGTCGTTACATATTTTACATCTGACATAATAGCAATTGAAAAGTCAAGTTCCCCATTGAGTTATGAAAAAATAATACATAATATATATATATATATATATATATATATATATATATATATATATATGTATATGTATATATATGTGTGTGTGTTTACATGAAGCTAATTTTTGTATTTTTATATAGTCACTCTTTATATTTTTATACATGGACTATTATTTGTAGTTTATATTATCTATTGTTTATATATTTTTTTATTGTCTAACTTGTAGTTTGACATAATTTATTCTTTACATTTTTTTCTATATGATATATCCTTTACAATTTCACATAGTTTTACTCTCTACATAATTTTTATTTTTATACTGTCTAATTTTTATATTTTTACAAAATTTATTCAACAAGTTTTGTACCATTCATCCTTCTTATTATTAGAGAATCTATTATTTACATTTTCTTAACATTGTTTAACCAATAATTCATTTAAAAATTTAATTTGATTTTTTAATTTTGATTAACTCAATCTTAATATATTGTTTAAATAATTACATACAATATTTTTTATTAAAAACATATATAAACAACTTAAATAATTTTTATTATGAAAGCAATCAAAATACTATTATTTAATTTTATGAAATGAAATACTCATATTAAATTAATTTTTAAAATCTGGTGGGTTTCACATGTGCAAATACTAGGAATTAAAAAAAGTAGTCTCCCAAATCTAACTCAACTTCTTTCCAATGAGTCAAATGTGATAGGAACTAATTTTCCTTATTATTATATATTCCTTATTATATATACCTATAATTGGAATGGATGATACGTTATAATTTATGTATTTAAAAATAGTTATAAAGGTCAAATTTGTTTTAAATCAAATATACTTAAACTGTATTAAAAGTTAGCTACGTTTAAATTTATTTGGATAGTGAGAAAAACAATTCATGTAATTTTCCAATTAATTTTAGAAAAAAAAATTAAAGTAGTTATAATAGTAGTGATTCTCCTTTTAAGTGGATATTTCATTGGAATTTATTAATAAAAATTGCTACTAATTTAAACAAATGAAAGAAATTAAATATAAGTTGAGAAATCCAGGCTGGGTAGTGTGGGACCATAGAAAAAGTTCAGTCAGATGCCGTTTTGCATTGGTATCAGTCTCTCTCACTCACGCGTGATCAGCACCACCACCTTGTGTTGTTGCGGGAAAAAATGGAATGGAAGCACCGTCCCTTCATACCGTTATGCTATGTCCAATTCATGCCAAAAGCCTCTTCCTGAGATTCACCCATCTCTCCATGTGAAACCCTAACCTCCATTTTCCGCATCCTGCCAACCACATGGCCGACGAGATCAATCGCGGAACGTCCGTCGACTCCACTGAATCACGCTGGGTTTTCCAGGACGACGACGATGACTCCGATTTAGAGAACTTCGACGCGGATTTGAGATTTGGACGCCAAGCTGCCGTCGTTGATTCCGACGAGGAAGAGGACAACGCGGAGCAGAGACTCATCCGCACTGGTCCTCGCATCGATTCATTCGACGTGGAGGCTCTTGAAGTTCCTGGTGCTCACAGAAGTGACTATGAGGTCTCTTTCCTTTTTCTGCCTTTTGTTATTATCTTATGATAATTCAAAGGAATTGCAAATTTTAAGTGCACGGTTATGTCGCTTGAAGTGATCATGCCAGGTTGAAATATATGATGGATATCTATTTATATTGGCCTTAAATTTTCTCTGCTTGTGAATTGTGATTGTTAGTTTAGTGTTATGACCTGCTCCACATTTGGAAAAAAAGTGGAAGGAAATTAGATGTGGAATACATGATTCAACCTGCAGTCTGCATTCACGGACAACAACAGAATGTTTAACGTGGATGTTGAAAGTTAAACAAAGTAGCTCCTGGAATCCCGATACAACCAAATTCTTGTGTGCATTGCAACCTCAATGACGATCTTACTATTTATAGCATTTCGTGTCTAGGGAATGCTTATATTTGTTGTTGTCCTTCTTTTTTTATAGGTATGGGTGTTGTTTTTCTTGTTGTGTTTATGAATTCTGTAAATTTTGGCCTTAAGCTTTGGGTGTTGTTCCTTTTGTTTAGTTTCCGGATTCTCGGAACTTTAGTCTGTGATTGGCTGATGTATTCTACTTGTACACCGGCATGTGGTTCCATCCCTTAAAATGTCTTAGTACTCATCATGAGATTATATATATTAGTAATTTTTGCTTTTTGTCTTCATTATATATCATTGCAGGACATCAGTGTGGGTAAGAAAGTTGTATTAGCTATTCAGACGCTTGGTGTTGTCTTTGGTGACGTTGGAACAAGTCCCTTGTATACCTTCAGTGTTATGTTTAGAAAGGCCCCTATTAATGGAAATGAAGACATTCTTGGAGCTTTATCACTTGTCTTGTACACATTAATCTTGATTCCTTTGTTGAAGTATGTCCTGGTGGTTCTGTGGGCCAATGATGATGGTGAAGGTATGCTAAAAGTAAATGTTCTATACTAAATCTTGTGATACGAACATCCTCAAAATAATATTTGTTCTCGAACCATTGCAGGTGGTACGTTTGCCTTGTACTCGTTGATCTGTCGTCATGCTAAGGTTAGTCTTCTCCCCAATCAGTTACCATCAGATGCCCGTATATCAAGCTTTAGGCTTAAGGTGCCATCCCCTGAGCTTGAAAGGTCATTAAAAATCAAGGAAAGACTTGAGAATTCTCTGACTCTGAAGAAGATTCTACTAATATTAGTTCTTACTGGTACTTCCATGGTGATTGCTAATGGTGTTGTTACACCGGCAATGTCAGGTTTTTTACTGTTCTTACTTCATTTTCCTGTAATTTCTTCAGACTTGCTTTGGTCACAATGTGTTCAGAATGATGTCAATACCATATATGCATTGATATAATGATATGTTGTTGCTAGTATTCATGACCAACTATTGTTTTCATTAACCTATCTGTTTTAGTTTACAATAATTTTCTTTCTATCTTTTCTTTGTTGCAGTACTGTCATCTGTTGGTGGTTTAAAAGTTGGGGTAGATGCTATCGAGAAAGGTATTATGTAACCTATTAATGAACTCTATTATATGTAACAGTTATTAATTACTTGATTGATAGTTGATGTCCACAGACATGCTCGAAGATTTTCAGTTTAGACCTTTTATCTTTTTGTTCTCTGGCTGCTCATGTAAGCTTAACATAATATCAGTAGTGTTATCTATCCACTTGGTTTGAGAGATCAGAAAGCATTTTTTCAAGTATGTAATTTTTTGTGGGATGTGTTGTTGAGTTGGGCATAATTTTAAGCTAATTTATGTCCTTTTGTTTTAGTCATTTGTATAGTTGCTTGAAACTTTTTTTTCATTCTCATCTATGCAGATGAAGTGGTGATGATTTCAGTTGCCTGCCTTGTCATTTTGTTCAGTGTGCAAAAGTATGGAACAAGTAAAGTGGGACTTGCAGTAGGACCTGCTTTGTTCTTATGGTTTTGTTCTCTTGCCGGCATTGGGGTATACAATCTTGTGAAGTATGACAATAGTGTCTTAAGGGCATTTAATCCTATTCATATCTACTACTTCTTCAAAAGGAACTCAACAAAAGCCTGGTATTCTCTTGGGGGTTGCCTACTGAGTGCAACTGGTAAATACATATGCTCAAGATCTTGATACTACAAATGCAATAATATTGTACTTTTGTCTTGTCATGTATGTAAATTTGGTTCTGCTGGTTTGTTTTATTTGTTTTAAGGACAATTTGTTGCCAGAAATTTTGATGATCAGTGCATGGGTTTTTATTTGGTGTTTTCTGCTTCTATCTGAGGAGAAATAGTTCGAATTTTAAGGTTATTAATTAATCCATTCTATCACTGTAATCCCTTCCAGCCCATGGGAACTTAATATTTTAATGTGGTAAAATTACAATACAGATGAATCTTTTGTGGGCATATGCACAACCTATTCAACTGCAAACATATTTAATGACTGTTATCATGTTGCAGGTTCTGAGGCCATGTTTGCAGATCTTTGCCACTTTTCTGTCCGATCAGTTCAGGTAATAAATTTATTTGCTAATCATGCCTCTTTTATTTGCTTTGTGTGTCAGCGAACTAATATGCTGGTGAAGCTGATGGTTCCAATTTGCAGCTTTCATTTGTTTTCCTTGTTTTGCCGTGCCTACTATTGGGTTATTTGGGTCAAGCTGCATACCTTATGGAAAACCATGCTGATGCTGGTCAAGTCTTTTTTTCTTCTGTTCCGAGTAAGTGTTGATAATATTACTCCTTACACCGTGTTGGCCTTGTGTTTTACGTGATCTTCAAGTAATGATATTCTGTCTGTAGGTGGTGCGTTCTGGCCAGTTTTTCTTATTGCCAACGTGGCTGCACTTATTGCTAGTCGGGCTATGACAACAGCAACATTTTCATGTATAAAGCAATCAACTGCACTTGGTTGTTTCCCTCGTCTTAAAATTATACATACTTCTCGGAAATTTATGGGCCAGATCTATATCCCTGTCATAAACTGGTTCCTCTTGGGGCTTTCCCTGGTGCTTGTCTGCACTATATCTAACATTGATGAGATTGGAAATGCCTACGGTAATGAACTTATTCATTTTGTTTTAGTTTTTGGTAAAACATCAACCATTTTCAAGTAACAGTCAAATGGTGATAATGTTAATATCACAATTTTGTTGGTATGAACTATCTCAATAGAATTGTTTGCATCAGGAGCTTATTTTTCTGTATTATTTTGAAAGGCGATAAACTGTTCACCTAGTATTTATTGATTTTATATACAGTCCTTAATATTTCTTTTGGATGTTCTCAACTACAATTGAGAAATAATACAATACACAACTTGAGCCTTGGATAGGTGGGGGCAATTTGCTTAGAAAAATCCACGACCCTAAACCTTGTCATTTTATTGCTCTTTAAATTGTGGCTGTGGTCATATTTTTTTTGAATTTGAGAAAAATCATTCGAGTTTATAAAAGTTTTGATCCTAATTGATTATAATTTGATTTTTCAAGCTAGATAAAGGGGTATAGACTGGTGGAGAGTTTTGCTTTAAGGCACTGAGCTTAGTTCATTGTTATTATATTATAGTAATGTGTTTGCATTGAGCTTGTTCCTTGTCCCCTTTCAGGCATTGCTGAGCTCGGGGTGATGATGATGACCACTATTTTAGTAACCCTTGTTATGCTACTTATATGGCAGTTACACATCATCATAGTGCTTAGTTTCGTGGTAGTCTTCTTGGGATTGGAATTAACTTTTTTTTCATCTGTCCTGTGGAGTGTGACAGATGGAAGCTGGATTATATTGGTCTTTGCCATAATCATGTTTCTTATAATGTATATATGGAATTACGGAAGCAATCTCAAGTATGAAACTGAAGTCAAGCGAAAACTGTCAACAGATTTGATGAGAGAATTAGGTTGTAATCTTGGGACAATACGAGCTCCTGGGATTGGTTTGCTTTATAATGAGTTGGTCAAAGGAATACCGGCAATTTTTGGCCATTTTCTAACCACGCTTCCTGCAATACACTCTATGATCATATTTGTGAGTATCAAGTATGTTCCTGTTCCTATGGTACCGCAAAGTGAAAGGTTCCTTTTTCGGCGAGTCTGCCCCAAAAGCTACCATATATTTCGTTGTATTGCCAGGTAACTAGCTTTATTATTTTACATTGGTGATTTGGGAGGCATTTTGATCTGTGGCGGAGAATGGAGATGCGAACCTTTATATTCATTCAAAAGTGGTGGTCTTGGGGAAAGTTGAATGGATAGTGAAAATGAGGCCCTAGATATTACTTTTAAAAACACTTTCACTGAGCATCTTATCAAGGATACTTTGGTGAAATAATGTATTTTATCCTATTAATAAGAAATGTCTATTTGTCTGAGTGTGGACAGGTATGGTTACAAAGATGTTCGGAAAGAAAATCACCAGACTTTTGAGCAGCTGCTGATTGAGAGCCTAGAGAAGTTTATTCGTCGTGAGGCTCAGGAGAGGTCATTGGAGAGTGATGGGGATGATGATTCTGATTCCGACGATGAGTACCCTCGTTCTAGGGTTCTCATAGGTCCCAATGGGAGTGTTTACTCACTTGGTGTTCCTCTTCTCGCTGATTATAAGGATACAAGCAACCCCGTTTTAGAAGCAAGCACATCAGAGGTGATAAGCTCCGTATCTCCTGACTCCAGTGTGTGTGACGCCGAGCAGAGCCTTGAGAGCGAGTTATCTTTTATTCACAAGGCTAAAGAATCTGGTGTTGTTTATCTTCTGGGTCACGGGGATATAAGAGCAAGGAAGGACTCGTGGTTTATCAAGAAGTTAGTTATAAACTATTTTTATGCTTTTTTGAGAAAGAACTGCAGAAGGGGAATCACGACTTTAAGTGTACCACACTCAAATCTTATGCAAGTCAGCATGACTTACATGGTATGAAAATCAATTTTGCAGCACAAATAAAACAAATGGCAATATTCTTGAAAACTACAGTTTGGTATTAGTGCAAGTGGGCTTCGGAAAGGTCTAAACTGTAGGAATTCTCAGTCTAAAGTGTTGGTCTTAGGTTTTTTTTTGGTTGTGGGTTTTTCATGAGATTGGAAAAAAGGCTGATACCAAAAAGAAAATGTTATAAACTACACATCCCTTACTTATGTGAATGTATCAAATTCCACCCTAAATGCAAGAACCATGGACACCGAGTATTGTACAGTGACATTTCGTTGCTCTTTTTTTTTCCCCTTTCTACAGCCTTCTGATAAACACAAATGAGATCATATTTATTTTTTTATGTGAAAATTTTATCATAAAGTGTTGTACCCTTTTTGGTATTTAATATACTAAATTCGCAATATAGAAGATACACATAAGCTTTACGAGTAGGAATTAAGACACTTGTGCACTTTCATCGCGAAAAGAAGGTAGTTATGTTCCTAAGTTTATCCTGATATCAAGTGTTTTTTATTAATAGAATTAGTATGGAACTCTCTTAATTGATTGTGCGGGTGTTTTTTCTTTATTTTTTCAAATGCTCCATTCTCACTCAGCCTAAATTAATATCATTAAATATAAATATAATTCGTATACCTATTTTCATCAATAATTTACTTTCTTAAAAATCAATATAGATAAAAATAATAAAACATAAAATTTATTATTCACAGTTATATTATTTCTTGACAAACTATTAGTCTATGTAATAGTGGAAAATACTCTTGACCATAACTTCCAACGTAAGTGTTAACATAACCGTCAATATAAATGTAACCGAAATCACATAAAAACACTATTTTTAACTTGCAACATAACCGTCAATATAACGATAGTATAGAAAATATAGATGAATATTTGTTTCATCTATCTTTATAAATAAAATAGATATCTTATTCGGTATTATTTACAGGTAGGTTTACTGCCAGAGTTAAGTGAGAGTGTACTATAGATTAAAAATAAGAACAATGCCATATCACGTGATAATTCGTCATTCACTACATTGGGTGAAACAAAATTTGAAGGAGTCAAAACCAAACTGGGTAAAATCTGAAAGAAAATAAAGGAAAGAGATTCAAAATTGTGAGTTAACTTTCAATCTTTAAGACACCAATGAATCAATTAAGTTTATTGAAAAATTAATATGATTGTGTTTACTACTTCACACGAAAAGTTTTGCAAGTTTTGTTTTTTTGGTACTTTCTACTCTTTTCAATGTGTGGCCAAAGATGGTGTATGATATGAAACTGTGTTTCATGACTCGAGACTGAAAAGTTGATTGTTCCTTCTATTATTCATCCAGTGTACTGATACTCTATGCTTTTAATTATCAATTGTGCTATGATATGAAAATCTTCCCATTGTGTTCTTTATTGTCAAGATGTAGATTGGCATTTGTCAAAAAAAGCTGCAAGTATCATACACAAATCCCAAACAACATAGCATAAAGTGAAATTCTGGATAACTACAGAATTAGTAATTATAGATTTGTGCATTGACAAATCTACCACATACAGGGCATCATCGCTATTGACAATAAGGTAACATACATACTTATTGTGAACCTGTCTTGTATATCTGAGAACCGAGGATATAAGATTTGATAAAAGCCTAGTTTGTTAAAAGAGACATCATTGAGTCCATGTGGCACTCTTCTGCATTTGTATGCTGAAGAAATAACTGCTTCAGTTGCTATCTTCTTTATCTGCCACTTAGTCCACCATGGATTTAGTAAATAAAATTATAGTAGTATAATATTCAAAATGCATAATGATTGCCAAGCAAAGAACATGCGCACTAAGGGGAGCAAATGTCCATCATCATATTTCAGATTAAAGTGCACATATATTACCATTAGAAGGTAGGTACAAGTATTTGCAGCAGCATAGCTATTAGTTAACAATACTAGAGATGCAAAGTTAGTTTTAAGTCAAATATATAGAAACTCTTAATTCTCAAATTGTCTTCTAACAAGCACGCAAACCAACACTAAATGAAAAATCAATATTTGGTTTCTTCAGTGAGTAAATTTACTGACAAATTATTTGATGGAAGTCAATCCATCTAACTCATGAGTTAGCTCAACATGAATTGAGTTAAAAGTGAGTTACCTCAACTCGACTCACTTTTTAATTAGCCAAAAATTTTGTAATACTAATCACCCAATTACTCATTAGTCGGTTACGTAGGATAACTCACTTAAGCATGCTTTGTTTTTCCATCTTGTTTTGCATATTTAGTAAAGTATAATTAAGGTGGATTGTTAAGAAGTGGACTTTAAGCCTAACTCAACTCCATAAAACCGGCTTGTAAGGTGAGGTTTGCACCCACTTATATATTATAAATTCGCCTTATCTCTAGTCAATGTGGGATCTCTAACACCCTGCTGGGGTATATACATCTCAAACTTGGGACCAGACATTAATAGGTAGTCTAATAGCAACCTGATAGTGGGTGACACGATAGACCTAACAAACAACAAATTTTGCTAGAATAGGTTTTAACCCATGACTTTGATACTATGCATTAGAAATAGATTTTAAGCATAACTTAACCCTACAAAATCAGCTTATAAGATGAAGTTTATATCCATGAATTGACCTTACCTTTAGTCGATATAGGACTTTCTTATTTAGTCGATATGATACTTCCTTATTAGATTGACTCTAACTCATATATTGATAGCAATACAATCAAAGTCCTAACCTATTTCACCAAACATTTTTATAAAGATAGTAAGTGAAAATCAAAATGTCAACCACTACAATTAGATAGACAAATAAATCAAGCACTGAAACTATTCAAACATTATTGAATAGCATTATAGTATTCAAAAAGATCATATTATCAATCTATATAATTAGAAGTAGTAAACAACTATGACAGAAAAAAAAGTGATAACAAAATGACAAAAAAATGATAAAGGGTTAGTTTTATGTGTTACGGATCAACTCACCTTGAACCCAATTCAACCCAACTCAAAACTGATGAGTTCAGTTTGACCTACATTTGAAAAACTAGATTTTTTTTCCAACCCGACTTAGATAAATCAAACATTCAAATTATTCAAACATTATTTAATAGCATTATAATATTATAAAATATCATATTACCAACCTATATAATTAGAAGTAGTAAACAATTATAAACAAAAAAAAGAGTGACAAAAAGTAATAAAAGATTATTGTTGGTGGATTACGAATCAACTTACCTTCAACTCAGCTCGAAACTGACGGGTTCATTTTGACCTACATTTGAAAAACTAGATTTTTTTTTTCCAATCTAACCTCGCTCAAACCTGTTGTGAAGTTAGGTTGATTCACTAATTTGAACCTACTTTGACACTTCTATCCATGAACTACTGTATAGGTATATTACCGAGAGATTAATCCATTGATAAATACGAGGAAAAGCTTGAAAAATTATCTAAAAAATTCATATAATTGACTAGCAGTACAAAAATATCCCTATGTAATATGCAATCAATTATATACCTGGTATATAAATCATATAACATGAATTAAATACAAATTCAATTCAACTCAAGAACACCTAAAGATAATATATTAAGTATTCAAACAATATCCTTGAAATTATAAAACTATCTACTAACATTAGTTCAAGTGGTATCCATAACAAAATAAAAATGCAAATAAGAACAATCTAATCTAATAAATATAACCAATCTCACCTTAAGGACTAATATTTCACTCTCGGAAACATGATGTATCCTTTTTGCCGAAGCCTCAAAAAGTCCATTTAAGCATTTTCGATCAAAAAAATAATCACTTCAAATAGGGTGGATTAGAAAGAAAAAAGAAAATCCACATGAAACATGTCATGTTAGTCCTTTTCTAGTCTTGCAATATATTTGTCATAGAATTGGCCTGCTTTCTCAAGCTCTCCAAGCTCAGTGTAACAATCAGCAATTGCCCCAAACGCCTCTGTATTGCCGGAGTCCTCCCCTTCTCGTTCAGAGATGGACAAAACCATGGAATGATATTTTATAGCATCTCGATATTTTCCCTGTCTCTGCAATGAGGCTCCTGTAATGCAATATTTCAATTGTATTCATGGAGCACCTTGTAAAATCCTTCACCCATTTAACACACGCACACAATAAACAAAGTGATAACGTGGAATCCCCCTGACTCACAAGCAAGATAGGAAAGATAACAAACCTAAACCTCTGGCAGCCTTTTTTTCCTCGATAGGATCCTTTAGATTCTGGGCAAGCTCAAGTGCATTCTTAAACTCTATGAATGCTTTATCCAACTGTTGATTCCTTAGAAAGTTCTTTCCATTTTTCAACTTAGAAATTAGTTCTTGCTTCTTTGGGTCAACAATAATTTCATTATCAGGTATCCTACCACCACCAATGGGAGCATAACTCAAGCTAGGAGCATAAGACTCGATTTTGGCTTGCTTCCTTAATGCTGCATTGATTTGGATTAATTGCTCGTTTACCCGTTGTAATTCGTTTCTTCTTTGCCGAGCAAGCAACCCTAAAGACAAGTAAAAATTGAGCTTTCATGATGTACTCGTGCCTCACATAGCTAATCCTCTTAACTTTCAAATGAGTCTCATGCATTTAAAGATTTGTAGTTGCATACAAAACTTATTTCAGTATGCAACAAACGAAAATCATTTCCACAAACACCTTGCAACTAAATGAAGTTCCACTTTCGAAGTCCTTGGAATAGAAAACACATATCACAAGCTAGTATAATGTACAAACGAATCTTGCTACCTTACCTCCAACTGTGGCTCCAATGAGGGCTACCGCTAGCAATATAGGCATATTGAAAAAAGAGTTATCAGCCTCACAAGTTTCAGCCAAAGCTGTATTAGGCATAGAGAACATCAAAATATTGCTTGCTACAACTATTAGTGATGGGAACCTTTGGTGCATGTCTTCCTAGCAAGGCAAACGATTTTACTCAAAGGTCAATTGAGAACAATGCCACAAGAGAGTAGAAATTGGAAGCTGACAGGATTTAGAGAAACAATAAGCATAATCCTACAAAAGTGACCGACAAAGAGAGACTCTGTACAAAACAATATCCATGGTTGTAAATTTTTCCAATAACGTTATTTTAAATAGAAGATCATAAACTTTAACATTGAATATTTAACAATCCGACATTATTTTATAACTAGGGTAAATGGTCAATTCAGTACAAGAATTGACATATTTCGTTCTTAATACAATAGAAAATAATTATAATCTCAGTACAAAAACTTAATTTCGTTAATTTTGTTTGAACTTCATTAAAGATTAAGGTAATTGAACTTGTATTTGGTCTTTAGCAATTATTATGTGTGTTTATTAAAGCAAAAATTAATGTTGATATGCAACTAACTTTGAAAGAAGAACAAAGGATTTTAAATTTACAAAACAAAAAGCAAAGGTACCTTCAAGGTTAATTGCATATTAACGTTAACCTTTTCTTTTATAAACACTAGTGACAATTATTAAAGACCGAACATGTGTTCAATTACCTTAACCATTAAGGGAATTCAAACAAAATTAAAGTTTTGAACTAAAACTGTAATTTTTTACTTATTGTACTAAAAACGAAATAAGTCAATACTTATTATATTGAACTGACTATTTCCCCTTAAAACTTCTATATTTGACGATTAATGTCCTTGGTATTGTGCAGAAACACGATTATAGTTAAAACTAACATTAAGAAAAACTTAGATAAAATGATTCAAATTACATAGCAACAAGAATATCATTAATCACCACCATACCTTATACTTTGAGTAGTGCAACAAAGTTGAAACCTTAGAAGACCCATCAAGTGTATATTCAAAGCGTGGAACAATCTTGTCCAATTTTAACGAAAGACAAGCCAATTTTCCTGAATCATTAAGAAAGGTTCAACTTTGCCACAAAATTCCCAAAACAAACACAAAAAAATGGTGTTTTCAAAGCTCAAACAAGACAAAATTTACAAATTTGAAATAATTTGAAGATTGAATGCAAAAAATAACTGACCCAAAAGTAAAAGTTTGGGGTTGTTAGCATAGAATTGTGGTTGTGAAAAGCAAAGGTGAGAAAAATGGCAAGAGCAGCACCACAGTGGCTTCAATTCTCCTTCAATCACCTTTCCAACCTACTCTCCTCTCCTCCTCACCCACCATGCTTTCGCTCTCTACAATGACATTGCAATTCCTTCACCCTAGTGGTTGTACCTCAACCACCAGAAGTAGGGGGACATCTTCAACATCTTCATGCGCCCTATCTCTTACATAGCCACAATAATCAAAGTCTAATGATCAATGGCCTCTAGTCCCTATTTGTTGCCAATGCGCCTTGCTCCATATCATTGTCATCCATGTCAAGCTTGAGTTGGACAATGTTACACGCATGCCATTGAAGATGTTCCAAGTTTTGAGAATTGACAAAGTTCAAAGTCTTCATCGATGACACTAGAGTTTACCTCACTACCAAGAGGATCAAGAAGCTTGTGCTCTAGGATAGATGTACTACCAAAGGGGGTAAGTGGCAATGGATGGAGGTTAGTTAGGGAACAAGAAGCTAAGGTCCCTGAATTAGGGATTTGATTTCTCCATTTAGGTGAGAGACAAGCAGATGAGGACATATTAAGAGATTTGATTTAGCAAATTAGGAGACGAAGAAGCTATTGAAGATGTATCAAGGGATTTGATTTAAGGATTTACCAGAGGAGAAGAGGTTGGAGGTAATGAAGAAAAAACATACAAATTTTTGTAACCAAATAGCGATGGACGGCAAATAGGGATTGTTGGTCAATGGAGTAAAAAGAGGTCAAATACGTGAGTGTTCTCAAGAGGGCAAGAAGGATTTTCAAATTTTGGTCAATTTAATTTTTTTGTCTTGATATTACTAACATATAGGATAATGTTACCCACAAATTTCTTTTCCATGACTTCCATCTTGACTAACATTCCCTCCTAAGCACATTTTTAATGCATTGCTTTTTTCTATAGAATTAATATTACTGACAAACATATCCATTAGTAATATGAATTTACATACAAATCCCATACCATGGGTAACTATATGTAGGAAAATCAGCTTAACAAAGTACACAATTTTAGGAAGAATAGGCAAGGAGGTAAAAGCAACTAACATGGAAGGATTATCAAATTCTCAATTATTCATTTTATAAATATCAATAAAGGAAATGTATTGAGTGATAAACTCAGGAGTAAAGAATGTGTAAGCATTGTACATGAAAAGGAAAATATGCATGCATCTCTCTTGCACCTTCCCAACATTCTTCATTTGGTTGTTGGTGGGTAGCAGGGTGCTGAGTTTAACACCACTATGTTGAATTGAATGTGCTTTCATGGGAGAATTTTAGTATAATTCCAAGATTAGGTATGGTTTCTGTTGGAAGTCTCACATCAACTAGAAGTAAGGTCAATTTATAATATATAAGTGGATGCAAACCTCACCTTACAAGCCGGTTTAGTGGAGTTGAGTTAAGCTTAAAATCCACTACTTAACATGGTATGAGAGCCAGTTAAAGCCTATCTTATCGATATTTATTGTTTGTTGAGTATATTGTTTCATTCACTATCGATTCGTTACCAGACCATTAATTAATGTCTAGTCACACCCTCGATATATACCTTGACGTGAGGGATGTGTTAGAAGTCTTACATATTTCATTCTTATAACATGCATGTGATGTCTATAAGGGTTATTATACTTGTATACCGAATAGATTTCTCATTTTTCATTTCATTTTCTATCACATTTTTGTCCATATGTGGATCTATTATCTCTCTTACTTGATTTTCTTTTTTCGCTCTCTCGTTTCTGCTTAAATATTAGGATGTACCTTTCCTCTCTATAGACTCAAGCATCACCAGGTTAGATATTACTTTTTTTCTATATTGTATAAAAATTCATAAAAACAAATACAGTGATATTTGCAACATTGAGCCCCATAATGAAAACAAATAGAAACAACAACACGATAAACCACACCTTGAAGGGTAGATGTAAAACCACAGGTAGTTAAATGCTGTGCAAGTTCCTCCCCTAATTGCTTTAGATAATTTGGCGCCGGTTTTTCTTCAGGTGCAGGCGAAACAATTGCTATCTCTGATGCCAAATTTACCCGAGCAGACAACACTTGAGGCTGTCCACTCCATTAATCATTAAACACAAACAAAAGCATGATATGAACATAAACTTGTTACATTCCAAGCTAAAACATAGCACGTTGTTTAGTTATTGAAACACATGGAAAATTTGAACTGGAACAACATAAGTACTGCTATTACTATCACTCACTCGGCTTTCTAAAAGCTTTTTGACGCTATTAGCGCATCCTTCGCACATCATTCCCTGGAAAGAGAGAGAAGTGGATTTGAAATTCTACATTTGATTCCATTTGAGAAAATTTAAAAAAAAAAAATGAAGCGAGGAGGTCGAAGTCGAACAAACCCCAACGTGAAGGGTGATGACAGCGTCGTCCGCGGCGGCAGAGCACCGGAACAGCGTAGCGGAGTTGAGGTGGCGATTTAGCGGTCTAACTCTGACTCGACCTCTGACCAAAGGACGGTGGTGCTTCGGAGGTTTGGAAAATGCCATATGCGGCACCGTCACACACGACGGGGATTCCATTGCGAACGGAATGAGGATCGGAAATGAAAGAGACGAAGCCATAGGCACCTCACAACTGTAGAGCCAAATTGCTCAGCTCTTTCTGATAGCTTGTTTTAAAGTATGATTTTTATCCCTTCTCATAATAAAGATAAAAATTGCTACTTTCCTGAGAATAATAGCAGAATTTTATAACCTAATAAATAACAGACACATTCCTACCAACTTTTTTATTTTTGAAAATACAAAAAATTAAAGTCTACTCGTGTTATTGCTATTATTTACATTGAAAAAAAAATTCTGCTACAATTTTAAAAATATATGTTATCGTTTTAAAACTCAAAAAATATTTAGCGTTTAATTGAATTTTCATAGCTTGAGCTTTTATAATTTTAAAAGAAAGATGATTTAAACATAAAGTCACAACTTATACATAATCAGTTAAATACTTAAATGCATTAAATACAAGTTTGAGCATCATTCGGTAGATTAATATGAAGTTCAAGCAACATATATTAAAAAAATGAAAGAAAATTACTCAAAAATAATCTCCAACTAAAAAATCAACAAATATTATCAATTTTTAAAAATGTTAAATTCTAAATAATATATAAATTACAAACATTTAACCCACACCAAAATAGCTTCATTCACTTGTTTCAGATCACATTCAACCTCGTAAATAAAAAAATAATCTCCGAATTGAATAAATCACATATGTAGATAAACTATTAAAGATCTATTTATTGTAGTTTGAATATATCAAACTACAATAAAATATAATAATGTATTAATTTTATTAAAAAATCCACCATTTATCTTGACTCTTCTTAATTTTATACAGAACACGTCATTCATAATTTATTATATTTTGAAAAACTTTAAAAAAATTAATATTCATGTAACACATTAATAATAAGTAATTATTACCTTAATACATAAATTATACTTTATTACTCTTAATATTATAGATATATAGAAATGACAATACACACATGCGATAACATTTGGCGCTATTAATTATATAATTGTCTTCATCTATTTTCTTTTAGTTTTAATATGACCTTTTGGCTATTTTCTTAAACACCAAATTCTTTTACCATATATATATAGTGACAGTTGGCATTATTCTTCATCATATCTTATCGTGGCACAATAGTTAACCATCATGAGCAAAAGTATTTCAATATGTTTAGTTTCGAATATATCTCTTTAATCTCTGTTTTAATAATTTTAACACCTTGCTTAATGAATTTATCTGGACTAGTAATTTCATTATCTTCTGAAATTCTATTAAAATAATAATATTTAGACAATATTTTTTTTATAACATTTAAATTTTATTTATATATCATTTTGTAGTTGATTCATGATTTATTTATAATTATTATTATTAATTATAAAATAATTTTGAGCAAATATACGTAAATAATAATTGTAAAAAAAAAATTCACTACACTAGACCCTCCAATGCACGTGCTTTGTAAATAATAAATAAGTTATACCACTGGATGTGAGAGCGAGTACCTTACTCTGTATAATATAAATACCAAATATACAGTTTCACTTTATCACGTCACCGGAGTGTTGAAAAAAAAAATAAAAAGGAAAAACAAAAGAAAAGAAAAAGTCTCTGTCTCTTTCGTCGTTGGTCGTTCGCGTTGATCTCAGATTCAGTCTTCGCCATGGCGGAGGGAGCTGGTTATGGGTTGCGTCGTCCATTAGGTAATTTTCTGATTGCCTTTTTCAGTTTGCTTGTTAATTTCTTGTGCAATGCTTCGATCCTGTAAATTCAATTGTTTTTTCGACGCGATTTCTTGTTACGGAGCTTCAGCTATCGAACTATGTTACTTCATTGAGTGCATTCTTGTTGTTGGGTCTAAGTGTCAGTTACTGTTAAGGGCTTGGCTAATGAATGGACCTAAGGGTTGGCCCTTACTGAGGTTGGCTAAAACTGTGCCCTATTGATTTGGGGAAATGACCATTTTGGTACTTGTTTTAGTCTAATTACGCATTTTTTGGTGTTACAGCATCTTTGGAACTAGGGTTGTGTGATATGAGTGATTGATAGGTATTTCTTCACTGCATCGATTTTCCACTTTTTCGGATCCCGAGTGGTGAAACTAACTAATATGCAGCTTCAATCTCCCCAAATTAGCTAACCTAGTAGTATTGCCAAATTTGTAACTATTTCAAAATTGTTTTGTTGGAAAAAGCACATGCATTCGAGGGATCTTCCTTGCCAAAAAAGAAAACTAAAGACAACTAAAAAGAGCATTATGATTATGTCATGATTGTGTTTTCCTATAAATTTTTACGAACAAGAAAGAGTGCGCTCTAAAGAGTAGGTTGGTAGCACTCCTTTATGGGTCAATATAAGCATAACGAAAATTACCCATATAAATCTACGGATATAAATTGAGTTCAAGTTTAGTTCTACGTTATTACTTATAAAATATTTTCCTTATCACATGGACATGTTTGTGAATAATCTTGCTTCATTTGGTTGCATCTTTCAATTTAGATCTTTATTCCCCCTCCCGAACTCACGTAAAATATTGATCCTGGCAACATTGCTCAAAGCAGTTTTTTTTGGTCAAAATCTCGTATTTTTTTTTTATTTTATACTTTTTTGAACACAAAATATGCTGTTCCAAATGATCACATAAAAAAACAGATCTGAAGATAGGAATATATTTGGTAGATTAATTGATTTTGTTTGGGGGTTGGCTTATAGGATACTAAATTTATGTACTGGAAACTTTGACCTCGAAATTGCACTGGTGAATGGCATTGGCTATTATTTTCATATGTCAGTTTATCTTTCATTTTTATTCTATTATTACAAAATTATTCTTATTGATGCATGTGACTTTTACAGCCATGATTTGATTTTATAAGCTTGCTTGAAAATTGTATTCTGTATGTGATATAATTCATAATGAAACAGTTGACCAAATGCCTCGATATCAATTTGCAGATATTCAGCAACTACAATTTGAAGCCCAGCATAGGTGGTTGCGGCCTGCAGAAATTTGTGAAATTCTTCGTAATTATCAGATGTTTCAAATCACTTCAGAACCTCATAACAGGCCACCAAGTATGGTTACTGCATGTTACTTATATATTAATTTGCACCAGTATATACTTTTGATATATGGATTAGATGAATTGCCCAAGAAGCTTTCACAAACTGATTTTCCTTGACCTGTTTGGTTCAACTTGGTGTTCATGAACATTTTGGCCTGAATTAATCATATCTTTCCAGGTGCTGAACAATGTGTTTCAAAATGGAAGTATTCTCCTTCTTGAGTTCATTTAACTGAATTTAGTTATTTTTAAAACTGTATGAAGTTTTTTAATTTTTCATTATCTGAACTTAAGGTATTCATGTTCCAATAGATCCTTTATTTCAGTTCAAGAAATAAGGGCACGTTATTCAGTAAAAAGAAAAAAATTCGTGAAGCTTGGTGGCAAAGAAACACCTTATGTACTTATTGCAGGATTTAGGATGTTATTATTACTATTTTGTTGTTTTCTTATGACTTGCTTTATTGTTATTTTTACTCTATCTTTTAGTTTCTAATCATATTCCTATCATTACTTTGATTTTACTAAGACATCACTTTCACTTTTACTTCATAATTTCAGGTGGTTCACTTTTTCTATTTGATAGAAAGGTTTTGAGGTACTTTAGAAAGGATGGACATAATTGGAGAAAGAAAAAGGATGGAAAGACCGTGAAAGAAGCTCATGAAAAGTTGAAGGTAATAATTTGGTTAAGTTTTGTGTTTATAGTTAATCAAATCTATATAAGATTAGCTTATGCATAAGATGATTGGAATTTTTTCAACTAATCTTCCCTAACTGCAAAGGAAGTCTCTACCATTATATAATTATTCACCGGGGTCGTAACATCATTTAAGCAAATTTAGGTTGGAAGTGTTGACGTGTTGCATTGCTACTATGCCCATGGAGAAGATAATGAACATTTTCAAAGGCGAAGCTACTGGATGCTAGAACCGTGAGTATGAATTAATATACATACAATATTTTGTGTTATTTGTCTTGGACATTAAATTTTAGTCATATTTCATGTGTTTGTTACTTGTAAGCTTCTTTGCAAGTACTGCATTAGTACATTTGGTATCATATCTCATGTCAATTTATAGATAAGAGTGTTTAAGGTTGTTTTATTACCTCAAGCTTAGTGAGTAGAGCATTAGAGTTACATTTTTTTTTTGCTTTTTCTGGTGTTTCTATACTTCAAAGGAGTTTGTGGCTTAGACAAGTTGGTTGAGAAGCTTTACTGCATCTTTCTTCCCTGTTCTTGTGTTTTTGAAGGATTTTTTATCCTACCTCTAGTTGTGATCATCTAATTCAGCCATTTGTTCCTAATGTAATTTCTTCTTTATCTACTAATTGCAGATGGCATTTTTTAATCTTATTGTGTTTTAAATAATTTGCTGCATCTTTACTAATATGAGCTTTCAATGTACATCTACTGTGATATTTATGTCGTATAATTAATCAAGACATGGTTTTCTTGTTAATTTTCTTTCATTCCAGGGATATGATGCACATAGTATTTGTCCATTACTTGGAAGTTAAGGTATTTTTTTTTTTCATTTCTTTATATCTTTTGCTGTTATTACCTTTTCTTGTTATTACCTTCCAATGATTTTTTTTTTTTTATCATTTATAGCTCTTTCATTTCTAGCTTTTGGACTCTATCTATTTTTTACTTTTGTTAGAGCACTTTTCCTCTATAGCTTGAGTTTTGATGTTTTACAAAATATGATGATGTAGTTGAAAGGGAAAGAATGAATCAGCTGCCGTTCTTGTAGTATCTGTTGAGCCATCATGGATGATTAATGATATTATTGCCACCCATTTTTTTTTTATTATCTAATAACCATGGCTGTAATAGTGTTGCTAGAGGAGTTAATGAAAGTATATGAAGGATGTGAGTTTTTTCATACTGTGAAAACTTGAGTGGTAAACAGCCACTGAAAGAGTTCAATTTGATCAATTGTGGATGTCAATTTTATAATACTTTTAGTCACCTACTGGCATGTCAGTGTGCCATTAGAATAGTTTTAGTTTGAAGTTGTGATGGGTAGTCACACTATTTCAATTATCAAATTAAATGCATTCAGATTATGTTCAAGTTTTTAAATTAGTACATTGTTTGTATTTGTGTTTAGGGTTCTGTTTGCATAACCCTTTTGTAAGCACTTGTAGAGAAGAAAATAAGAAGAAAAAGTGGAATAATTTTCGTCTATAAGTTCAAATAATCTTTTATTGAAGTTACAATGCGAGATTTTCTACATATTATGTACAATCTAATTTTATTGAATGAGAGAAACTTATTTCGTCTTTTATTATTTTATACCCAAATAGGTTATAGTTACATTTTTTGTGGGATTGGTTTTTTTGTACAGGGTGAGATGTGGGAATAACGTTCAGTCATACCTATGAAAGGATATGGTTGTGTCAATTTACAACAAGTAAACAACACATTGTTATACTCAATTTAGGATTTGATTATTTTAAAAAAAAAATCATTTTTATAGGCCTCTCAAGCAGGGTTTTATTAGTGTGCCATAGTGGTGTCTAGTGCAAAGTGGCCCTGCCCACTAATTGAGTTGCTGTAGCAGATTGGTTCGGTACATTGGCTGTTGCAGAGCAAATAGCAGGCTGAACGGTGGCCTTATCAGATGCTATAATGGCACTGTTGATTCCAAAATCCATCTGAACAGAGAAACTAAGGCTATTTATGTTATTTAATTTCCGTAGAGGGAGGGGATGCTATTCCCCAAGGATCAAGAGGTGTATGTATATATGTTGGGTTTATGGGTTGGATTCAAGCCAGTGGCCTGTGCCCAATTGCTTGAATGGGAAAGTGTTTCTGTTTGACCTAGTCTTATGAGTCAAAAGTTGCATCTCTGCCGTATGGTGATAAAAACACTCTTGGTTATATCATACCATCCTTTTTTAAAAGATCTCAATCTATTTTCTTCATATTCTTCTTGAATTCAAGCAGTAAAGCTGTTCAATATAGAAGAATCGGTGTTTTGTAGTCCTGATCTAAATTGCCTTGAGTGCATGAGTGACTTTTTCATAGATCTATTCTGGTTTATTTCTCAGGGTAACAAAAATATTGTAGTAAATACTGAAGGTGACGAGGTCCCGCTAGATTCCCAAAAGGTTACTTCACTTAGCACAGATTCCATCAGCCCATCATCCAGTTTGATGTCTTTACGTGAAGATGCCGATTCTGGTAATTCTGCATAAATTTATTTCATGAGGTTTGAAAATTTTATTTGGTCTGTGAAGTGAATTAACATGTTAAGAATGTGTTGGAATAAACTTCTCCATAAAAAAAGTGCAAAAGAAGAAAAACAGGAAGGAAAAAGGAAATGAGTTTTTCCGTAAGTTAATAATAGCTTATATTTAAATTAAACTGTAGAAATTAGTTTTAACTTAAAGAGAAACTTATTTTATTTTTCCCTTTTTTTTTTCTTCTCCTATACTTTAATTATCTTGGTGCACTGATACAACAAATATTTGTGCAATACTTTGGACCATTTATTTCATCACAGTTAAATTTTTTAATCACAATTCTTTCCAGAGGATGTCTACCAAGCTAGTTCTGGGTTGCGGCCACTACATGAGTCACAACATATGGGGAATGGTCCATTGCCAGAAAAGATCGATGCTGGTTTGAATAGTTCATATCATACGAGTCCCTTTTCAGGTTTCTTCTTTTTCTCCATTTTGGTTGTCTCGGGTATTTTGTAACTTATATTAGGCAATCTTTGACACATGTTTACCCCCATATATCTTCAATCAATTTTAGGTGATCATGGACAGTCATCAATTTCTGGAACAGATTATATCCCAGTTGTTCACGGGGATAAATTTAGAGGAAATGACACTCCTTATTTTGATGGTGAGAAAACACATGGCATGGCACCATGGGACACTGTCTTGCAAAGCACTGCCAAATTGCACAATGATCCTTCTCTTGCATCGTTTCCTTCCATCCCTCCTAGTTCAATGGGTAATGTCCTTGAACAAGAACATACCATTTATGGTGACCTTTTAACAGGCAAAAGAGATCTCACTGAGGAAGAAGAGAGCTCTCGGTCTTTCCAACCGAGTTGGCAGGTACATACTGTTATCTTCATAGTATATCTACCAGTACCATCTGTAACTATTAGGCCCTGTTTATTTTCATCACTTTGGTTTGATAATTTCAATTTGAGAAAACTAATTCAGTGTCTTAAAAAATACTGATGCAATGACATTTTTGAGATTTTCATGTCTTTATATTCATTACTTTCTCTCTCTTGGAAACTTGGGACCATGCATTTCAATAAGACAAAACCTAGATCTTTCCGTTCAAGTTGTGCATTCTCTCCAAACCATCTCATGAACGGATTGTGACCTATAACACCGCCTTATAATCAAATTAGTCAGATGGATTTTGTTTTGGTGTGCATGTAAGTTACGATGTATGGTCTACTTCAATATGAATGTTTCAGTCTCATAACACAAGCTGGAGATTAAGAGGTCATTCAATAAATAAAGATTGCAAATTACAGTGAGGAAAAAAAATTGTTGAAGAAAACCAGAAAATCGTAAGCAAATCTAAACAAACACATTTTCAAATTAGTGAAAACTTGAAAATAAAAGAAATTCTTAGAAAATGAAAAAGATAACATTTTCTCGAACCAAACACCTTTTTTTTTTTTTTTGTTATGGAAAAGACATAATGTGACAGCTATATGGGACTGTCTGGTATTGGGCTGCATGTGTCTGGTATTGGGTCTGTCTGAACTTCAGAACTGCTTTAATATAACTCTAGATTAAAGTTTCTTCAGATGTAATCCATACTCAACCTTTTGTTGAGATATGTACTTTATTAGATTGAACTCTTCCTAAATAACTTATTGGGTGGCTATTACTGGGTATTGGCTTGGTGTCTGTTTTATCTTTTGATTGCTTAATTTAAAGCTGATATTCATAACTTCGGTTTCTCTTTTATGCAATTTCAAACTACTAATTACTTCATAGATTTAGCCAAAAAGTATAACTACTCATTTTGCTATTTGATTTGATGCAGATTCCTTTTGAAGACAATTCAGGAGACATGCCAATGTCAAGCCAGAATCAACCATTTGGTCTGCATTATGTATCTGATTATGGCACCGGTTTACTAGGGTATGGAGCTCGTAATGCAAGCTCTGAAATTGCTCCAATCCTGTACAGTTTCAATGGTGATCCAAAAGAGCAGCTTTTGCAGAAAAACTATCCACAAGAGCATGCAGATGGACAATCTCAGCATACTCTAAAATCCAATTCTGCAAATAAAGTTCCTGATGAAGAATCTATCAACTATGGCTTAACTGTGAAGCGTACGTTATTGGACAAAGATGAGAGCCTGAAGAAGGTTGATAGTTTCTCTCGTTGGGTTACTAAAGAACTTGGAGAGGTAGCTGATTTGAATATGCAGTCCACACCTGGTATTTCATGGAGTACAGATGAATGCCAGCATGTGATAGATGATAGCTCATTGAGCCCATCTCTCTCTCAGGACCAACTGTTTAGTATAAATGATTTTTCACCTAAATGGGCTTATGCTGAGTTAGATATTGAGGTACCAATCTTTTTGAAAATCTATATAATTGATCATTCTCCGTCCAGTTCTTTTTCAACCCTACTTTTCCTTCTAATATAATCACATCATATATTATGTATTTTATCACTATTATATGATCATTATCTTATATTATACATTATTGTATTAATATAATTTTCTATATTTAAAATAGTTTATTAGAAAGATATAATACTAAAATAATATAATTATCCGTATTATAATAGAATAAAGTAATATATTATAATATAATATGTATGATTTTCTTTTCCGGTCTATTTTCTGCCAATTTAAATTAATCTTGTCTTGCTTATTTTCAATGTTTTTTGCCTATTTGGAAGATATATTTTCCTCTTGTTTGAATGATTTTTTCTTCCTCATTGAAATGATCATTTTCTTCTATTTTCCCACTCATTTGCATGGTGTTTATCCTATTCCTTTAAATGAATCCACCAGATTTTTTTCACTGTTTGCAATTTGCATGGTTTTTCACTCGTATGCTTGCTCAATTTTATATTTTGTATCCCATTTATTTAAATAATATTTTGCCCATTTTTATTTCTTTCTGTTATTTGATTTATTTTGCTGGTTTTTTGGATCATTATCATAATTTCCCTATTTATTTTTCTCACATTTTGCTGTAGTAATTCTAATACAATTTATGTTTTGATAATAATTTTGTATGCACATGAAATTTAGTTAACTGGATTAGGATTATACGTATATTTAGTTAATCTTGTTTGTAAAAAATTATAAATATCATCTATGTTCTGTACTAAGCATTTTATGAAGTAAAAGAATTATAAAACTGTGTACATATAGCTGTTAATTTTATCATTTGTTGCTATTAATTTTCAGTGTTTTCGATTTGTATTTCTTCTACATTTTGGTTAACGCATCTGACAATCTTCCTTCTTTTCCCCCTCCCCTTTGGTATGTTATATATGATTATTGGGTTTGCTGCTTCTTTTATTCAAGATTGAGTCAATGTTGCTTGATAAAATGAACAAAAACCACCGGATATAGTTTGATTGGCATCTTATCCTGTTTAAAAAAATACAGGTGTTGATTATTGGATCATTTTTGAAGAGTCAACCAGAGGTGACAACATGTAACTGGTCCTGTATGTTTGGGGAAGTTGAGGTTCCAGCTGAGGTTTTAGCTGATGGAATTTTGTGCTGCCAAGCTCCCCGTCATAAAGTTGGACGGGTCCCATTCTATGTAACATGTTCCAATAGGCTAGCTTGTAGTGAAGTGCGGGAATTCGATTTCAGAGAAGGCTTTGCTAGAAATGTAGATTTTGCAGAATTTTTTGGCAGTTCAACTGAAATGCGCATTCATTTGCGACTGGAGAAATTTCTTACTTTAAAGCCAGTGAACCCTTCAAACCATTCTTTTGAGGGTGATATGGAGAAAAGGAACTTAATTTTCAAGCTTATTTCACTGAGAGAGGAAGAGGAATATTCTATTAAGGACGAGCCAACTAAAGAAGTGGATATATCCCAACACATGGTGAGGGAGCTTCTTTTTCACAGGCAGGTTAAAGAGAAGTTGTACTCATGGCTTCTTCACAAAGTAACTGAGAATGGTAAAGGACCAAATGTATTAGATGAGGGTGGGCAAGGTTTGCTACACTTAGCAGCTTTTCTTGGTTATGACTGGGCCATAAATCCAATTATAGCTGCTGGAGTTAATATCAACTTCCGAGATGTGAATGGATGGACAGCTCTTCACTGGGCTGCATTCTGTGGCAGGTAAAGTTCCTTGAGATTTCACCCCTCTCTATTGAGTCCAGTCATTGAGAATAAGTTACGTCTTGTAATCTGGTTGAACCTTCTTTAACTGTTCTGATATTCTTCATATTTTAGACATTTTATCAATGGTGAAATTGTTCACAAAAAATGGTTTTCATAGCATATGAAACAAATTTAAATTTCTGTTTATTAGCTAAATTAAGTTACACCTAGAGCAACTGCTTTGGTCAGTTAAAGGCAAATAGCAGAAGGTTTCTATTTTTTGTTCTGCTTTTATCACTTTTTCTCAATTATAGTATGTTCTGCATAACATGATTTTTTTTCTTGTTATTCTTTGTCCTTTTCTCAGAGAGCGGACAGTTGCTCTCCTGGTCTCCATGAGAGCAGATTGTGGTGCAGTGACAGATCCATCTCCTGCATTTCCGTCAGGTAGACCAGCTGCAGATCTTGCCTCTGCAAACGGGCACAAAGGAATCTCTGGTTTTCTTGCTGAGTGTTCATTAACTCAAAATCTTGAATCCCTCAAAGTGGATGATCAAAATGGTAGTCGGCAAGAAATTTCAGGAATGAAAGTGGTGCAGACAGTTTTAGAACGAACTGCAACACCTATGCTCTATGGTGATATGCCAGATGTCCTCAGCATGAAGGATTCGCTCACTGCTGTCCGAAATGCAACACAAGCTGCTGATCGTATACATCAAGTATTCAGAATGCAGTCATTTCAGAGGAAGATGTTAACTGAGTATGAGGGTGATGATGAGCTTGGATTGTCAGATCAGCAAGCTCTATCTCTTCTAGCTTCTAGGGCCTGTAAATCTGGACAAGGACATGGTTTAGCCAATGCTGCTGCAATACACATACAGAAAAAGTTTCGTGGTTGGAAGAAGAGAAAAGAATTTTTGATGATTCGGCAAAGAGTTGTTAAAATCCAGGTTCGTGATCTGCTCTTTTTATTGATTTTTCATTTTTAATACTGTACGTGTTTCTTTTTAAGTAAATCAGAATATTGTTGGATGTTCGTAAGTTCTCATCAAATCACTGTATCGATTATTCTGCTATTTTGGAAACTGAAGGCGGAATATTGATTACATTGGAGAGATTTTGATTGATACAATCTCAGGAAAAGAATGGAAAGATGCTCCTGTAAACTGTTGCATCTCTTTTCTCCTTCTTTAACTGTTGTATACATGTGGGTCACACATTGGGATTGTCAAAAAGTGGAGAAAACATGCATTTACTTGGTGGGTTAGTGTTTTAACAGTCATAAGATCATGAGCTTGAAGCTTTATCTCCGAATTGGTCTTAAAGGCAATTATACATAGCACTATAGCTTACAAGTCTTTCCTTACCCGCCCCTCACTACCTGCAAAAGGAAATTGATATTCGCATTCTTTAGTTTAGAAAGCTACCAAAAAAAGATATTCAGAGGACTGCCCAAAGCTCTTAGTTCAATTATCTATGGCCTGAGTCTTATAGGTGTGAGCTTGATGTTTGCCAATCAACTTTATCCTTTCCTACTGTGCTACTAGTACCTCCAATGTATCCTCCCCCCCTCTCCCGAGAAGAAATGTGACTACTTAATAGACTCTCATGTTCTTTTCGTTTTTCTTTACTATATTTTTTCCACATGACACCTGCTACTCCCACTGACTATTGAATTGTGTGGTGTCAAAGGCCCATGTAAGAGGTCACCAGGTACGGAAACAGTATAAACCAATCATCTGGTCTGTGGGGATCCTAGAAAAGGTCATATTACGTTGGAGGCGCAAGGGTAGTGGTTTGCGTGGATTTCGACCAGATGCGCTTAACAAAGTCCCCAGTCAACAAAATGATTCTCAGAAAGAGGATGATTATGATTTCCTCAAGGAGGGACGGAAACAAAAGGAAGAAAAGATCCAAAAGGCCTTATCAAGAGTGAAGTCCATGGTTCAGTATCCAGAGGCACGTGCCCAATACCGACGTCTGCTAAATGTTGTCGAGGACTTCCGTCAAACCAAGGTATTTGTTAACTTATGGTAGGGTATAGAGTCATTAATATTTGACTTCATGATATGCTCATAGTCATTAAATATCATGCAGGGAACTAACGAGGGTTTGACCAGTTCTGAAGGGACAGTTGATGGTATGGAGGATTTAATTGATATTGATATGCTTTTAGACGACGATAATTTCATTCCTATAGCATTTAACTGATCCTGCACTGGCTACTCCCATCTTCACCTCTGTAAATACATGTGGCCAGTTTGGCTATATTTGGCATTGGGGAGTCCTAACATCGTCTTCATGTATATATTTGTGGGCAAAATTACTTGTATCCAACGCTGCATATAAATAGATTATGATACCTAGTACGCACTTTGGTTTCACAGTTCAGATGTAATGAAACATGATTTTTATTTTATTTATATGGTTTAATTAGTATGACAGGATAATTCTGTTTATAGATGGTTGGGGGTCATGACATAATGATGTAACTTGCTAAAGTATTAAACTGCAATTTGTACAAAAGTACACAGTGGCCAGAAAAATTATGTAATTATATACTGAGTGCTAATTATGATATCAGGCTTGTTCTATTGCTGAATTATTTAAATTCCGTTTTGATCGGTTAGTCCTATTTCTGCAACATGCCATCATAGTTGTAAATATATCTGTTTTTCATGGTTTTGTGAATATTTTTTGCAATGAAGTGTTGGTTAGATATTGAAATTTATAAAGAAATTGATTTTATTTGATTATTTGTTAAGATTAAGACCTAGTAGTCACTTTCAATTTTCACAATCACTGTTTTACTATCACTTTTGATTAAGTGCAAATAAGAAATGTTTGATAACAGTTAGAGAAACAATTCTTATACGGAGAATATACTATAAAAAAAAAAAAAAAACAGTTGATGATATTTTAACTAGAAGTCGTTAAATTTTTCAATGACCAAAAGATATAATAAAAGATAATATATAAATTACAAATCTATTGTCTTAAAAGAAATTTTCGAGTTAATACATCGTAATAGTCTTTTAAAAGAGTCATTTGATATAAAATAGATCATATACCTTTCAAATAATTTAATATACACATAATCAATAGAATAACAATAACTTTTGTACGTGACATTATAATTGAAATCATTTTCCTTCTCTACATACATAAATATATATGATAATATAACTTTTAATCTTATTTGCAGTATATTCTTCCTGAGAAAAAAAAATATCTCTCACAAATGATAATTTCTTTAATATTTTTATATTAATAATGTTGGAATTTCTTTTAATTATATTTATCTATTGTAATATAAGTTTGTTTTATTTTATTCCTTGGTATTGTATTAATATTTTAAATTATTAAAACTATTATCGTTGTCATTGTTCTTTGTAAGTAGCTAGCTACCCACAAAATGTAATAGTTAATGTAATGTGATAGAATACTAGAGATAACTTTTATAACATTATGAAAATTAGTAAACGAAATCTATTTTTGTATTTGTTTTTTAACTTGCCTATTTTTTTTTATAACTTTGATATAAAAAAATTGATTTTAATAATTTTATGATGATTAATTTTGTAATTATAAAAGAATTGGATTCACATTTATTCGAAATAAGATAATTGGTTTAATCTAGATGAATTGTTTTAATCTAATTTCAAAAATTTGATCTAGGAACAGTAAGTGCAGTTCTTGTGGTCAACTATATTCAGTGTGCATTCTTGATTTCATAACTTGGATTCAGTCTTGTCAAATCAAATCTTCTTTGCATTCTTATCTCCTGCTCATAAGATTCCATAAATAAATACTCATTGCATTTTTTTAATTTCTTTATGACTTTGAATTCAATCTACAAAGTTTTAATTTTGGTTAAAAATCAATTTTTTATTCTTTCAAATCTCTTGTTATCTTCAAGCATGATTGCCCTTGATCTATTTTTGACTAGCCAACATGATTTCAGCTTCACCTAACTTGGAGGCAAGTTATCAATTTTGAAATGTAGTTTAATTCAATTTGTTGGACAATAACATAAATTAAAACAGGGCCATTGATTCAACTTTAGGAAATTTCTTAATGCAAACTCAAATTTTATCACTTGAACGAGATTTAATTAGAAAGGTTTGATTTTTATTTTTTTTTTACAACTCTTTCTTCCTCGTCTATTAAGTTACATACTAATATCAACATTCTTTGTTTTTATGATAATTAAACATTAATTCAACAAATTGTCATGTACACAAGTGTTAATCCATCTATAACATTTGATTACCAAATATTTAACCTCCATAAACAATTTACATAAAATTGTTAACAGTACAACACATTTTAAAAAATATAAATATAAGGGTATACTATATTGGAAAGATTCATCCCTTGCTATAATCATTATAATCTTATGCCATATTTGGTTAATTACTAATGATTAAGTGCATAAGTATAGGGTCAAATCATACCTGGACTTTTAGCAAAGCATCAAAATGTTTGGAGATACTGTCATTCAAAATAAAAGCATCCACAGCACAATCAAAATTAAAAGCTGTCGAGTACTTGTAATGGTTTAACCAACTTAAAATAAATTAATCTCAGACATATTAATTAAAATATTATATTTTATTTAAATTTGTAATTGTCTTTATTCTAAAAAGTGTTCATAACTACATTTTTAACCACAATAATATAACTCTTTACATTTGTATTTGATGGGAATTTTATCTTCAAGTATATAGTGACATAATTGTGACTGCAGTTTAGAAGTGAGTGTAGTATGGTTTTGGCATGCCTGTTGCCATGTTCGTTTAAGATAATTATTGATAGCAGCACAGGAAAATTTGATCTGTTATTGTGTAACAGAGCAACAGAAACAGAAAAAGGAAGAGACATCGGCACGGGTTATACACGTGGCGAAACCCCACCTCGTACACCTAAGTCACTGTTTGTTTTCACGCGTGTGAAGTAGTGACATGTTGGTTTTTCTGATGGCATAATTAGAATATAATAATACTTAGACAATATTTTTTTTTTACAACATTTGAACATCATGTGTTATTATGGGATTAATCTATGATTGTGTTTATGATTATTATTATTATTGATTGTGGAGTAATTTTGGATCAATCACAAAATGAAACGTAGATGATGTTCAAATGTTGTCAAAAAAATTATTGTCTAAATATCATTATCCTAATGAGGATGAGAATATCAAGAATTACATAAAGATAACGATATTTTGACATGTTGGGAAAATCTCCCTATAGACACTCATAACGTGATCCACACAAATAATTTTATTCTTCAATCTATTGCGGGTTTGACAAACACAAATAATATTACTCTTCCATCCATGATGTGTTGTTTTCATTAAACTTTGACTACCATGGTGTGTTGTTTTCATTAAACTTTGAGGACCTTTGCAAATTGGACCTTGGACCAATTACAAATAATAAAAACTGACAATAAAATATCAACTTACCTAAAAATAAGATCTCCTTATTCTATCACAAAATAATATTCTACTTAAATAAACCAAAATCATAGCTACCAATCCTATTTTATTTCAATCCAAATCAAATCAAATATTACTAGACTCAAAACTAACAAAATAATAAATCTCTAAATTTAAGTTTATTCCAACGTGACAATATCTTTTTATAACATTTTAATATCATTTACATGTTATTATATGATTAATCCATGATAATGTTTATAATTATTAATTGTGAAGTCATTTTAAACCCATCACAAAATAACACATAAATAATGTTAAAATATTATAAAAAAATACTGTCTAAATATCATCGGTAAAGTAAAAGGAATTTTTCCTATTGTTTTGTTGATCCACCACACAATGCACAGACCAATGCATGAAATTGACCTATTCATGGTTGTAATAATAAGCACATCCACTTCTTTTTTGTTATTCATTTATCCATTTTTCAATATTTTAAACTTCAAATTCATTAACTGAATTTCAAATATTTATCATTATGTGATGAGACGTCTGAGTATTTTCTTTTTGGAGCAAATTTTGGCACTCGTGCTTGTTTGTAATGATTCTATTGTTGATTATCTTATGCAAAGAGTTGATAAGCATGTTTTATTATGAATATAGAAACACCTTTTCTTTTTTCTTTTTAATTTTGATTAACTAAAATTAATCTTAAATATAATATTTAAGGTGAGGTTTAAGTATAGCTTCTATAACTCTGCTTTTTTATCAAATGTTTTATTTTGTAGGAATTACAAAGAAAATAATAAAATAGCGAAGTTGCATAAACTATACTTAAATCTTGCTTTAAATATCCTATTAAGTAATAAATTTTTTATTTAAAGTAATGTATACAAAGTTTAACTATCTTAATTTTAAATTTTATAAAATACAAAACTGTAATTCAATTTTTAAATTTGCATATTTTTTTTTACGTTTCAATTAATTAAATCAGTTTCTGATACTTTAAATACATACATTAGTTGTAAGGTTAAAAATTACATATTTTTAAAACAGAAAAACAGAATCTGTTTTATATTTTAATTAGACTGACCAAAACTGCAAATTATTGAATGAAATAGGAGATTAAAGTTTTATTTGAATATTAGTTTTAGAAAAAGTCAATTAACTGGTAAAGGGTAAAAAAGGAAAATTTAGTTTGAACAGGTTTGGGTGGAGGTTTAGATTGAAACTGAAACAGGACAAATCTGGGGAAGTCTGCTACATTTTTAATTTGACCATTCAGCTTTTACTATACAGAGCAGAGTGGTTTCTGACTTTCTCAGATGTTTCTCATCACTGTCTATTATCAATCTAACCCTAATTTAAACCCTAACCCTAACCCTAATATATTTAACTTAATCTGAAATTAAACCTGAGCCCCACCCAGCAAAGTTGAGTTTTTTACTGTTACATTTGGCATTTAATGTGTTGTTTGAAAAAAATATCTTTAAGATTATGATGCTCTCTAGTCAATTGCCAATTGTACTGTTTCTATGCTTACAGTTAATGTCCTGTCTAAAAAATCTAACCTGCAGGGTTGACTTCTTTATTGCAGATCCCATTCTCCATTATTATATTATATTTTTATACATATTTTTATTATATTATAATATATTAACTCCTTCAAAATTTAATAAATATGTTATCTTATTAGATATATTTTACTAAAATTATCTCATTCTTTTCATGAATATAATACTACTCTCTTTTAAATAAAATAATTAATTTGAAAATAGATTAAAAACAATACTTTACTAGAAGAACTTGTTATTGTTGTTACTAACTCATGTTAGAAAATAATAATAAATTTCAGTGATTCCTTTACTCCTATTAAATACCGTTTAACAGAAATTAAGAAAAACTATTAGCATTTATGAGAGACTAACCTGATTCAAATATTGATGCAGGTTTTTTAATATTTATAAATGCATCATTGAGTAAGTATACAGAACTATTATTTATTAAGAAGAGAAATGCTTAAGTTTAATATTTTGGTTGAAACAGTTAAATAATGTAAATAAAAATAATTACACTTTTATGTCAATTTTGTTTTTTTTTATATATTTGAATTTTGATAAAAGATTTGTATTTTTAATTTGCTCAGTTAAACATATATGAGAAAATTAAATATATATAAAATTTATCCATTTTTATCTTATTTAATGACTTCATTTCAATAATATATTTAAATAAATTATCTTTTTACCATTTTTATTTTCTATATCAAAATTCAATTAAAACAACATATTTTTAACTATGATTATTGGAATCAAATGACAGTATTAATTAAATTTCTTAATTAAGACAAAAAAATGAGTTACTTTTTGCTCATTGATACTTAGAGTTGGATATAAGTTTTGAACCAAAATTATCATAGTTTTTAAATACATTATTATTTAATAATAAATATCCCAACGATTAATTTATTTATCTTTAGTCTATAATTACCTTAAAATTCATTCCTGTTATAATTTTTGATTGGTTGATGATTTTAAAACTCTTATCATTGCATAAAAATAATAAATTTATTACACTGTATCATTAGATAGTGTTGCCTGGTCAAACAAGTAAGAATATAAAAGGAAATTGCTTCATTGTAAAATAAGATTGTTTGTGTTATCCTTTGGAGGCAAGAGCTATCTTAGGAAAAAATAAGACAATGGTAAGGAGAGAGAAAGAAAGAGAGAGAAAGTGTGTTAAGAGGGTAGAAAGTGTTGCTGACTTTTGAAGTCTTTCACAAGTCCCCACCCAACCCAAGACAGCAGCCACCTATGGGAGAGAGTTGAGAGAAGAACTAAGAATTGAAACCTCGAAACAGCTGTATGTAATAATCAAAAAAAGTGTGTCAGCATAGCAATAGCAATTACAATAACACAAAACTGCAAAGTCAATAAGGGCAACCTCTGCCTTTTCGCAACCATTGCAGACCAGACTTTCTCAACAAAACCATAAGGTTACCTTACCACCCCTCCATCTTCTTCTTTTCTAGTCTTTCTTTTAATAACCTCTTTTCATCACAAGGGCGTTTTCTTACAAGCTTTTGCTGTTCCTCCTTTATTGCTTTCTCTCTTTTTCTTCATTTCCTATAGAGGAGACCACCCACTTCTCCTGTCCATCTCTAATATATTTTTCTGCCAAAAATTTCAAATTTTTGGACTGGTTGTGAATTTTTTTAGCCTGCTGATTATCTGGGTGTTGGAAAGATTTCCTTTTGCCCTCTCTTTTCTCGAGAGGATTGTTAGAATTGCTTGCGTCAGTGATCGGAATGTTTTGCTGATAATTCACAGTTGTTGGAGAGTTTTGGAGTTTCTTTGCCTCAAATATTTGCTAAATTTTCTGTTCTGAAGATTTGAGAAGAGTTTGATGTTGAGCAATAGAAGGGGAAGGTGAGGCGGGGCAGAATTATTTCATGGATTGTTTCTGTTGCTTCCATCAGGTGAGAATCTGTGGCCTCTTTATCATTCTTCTAAAGTTTTGCCTTTAGAATAATCAATCTTCATGAATATACAATTTCTCAACGTTTTAAAAGATTTTCTTGTCTCTTAGAGGGGTCTTATGCAGCCTTTGTCTATGTGCGGATTGAGTTTTGACTGGGGCAATGAATGGCTTTGGACTGTCCCTAATTTTATTTTTCTAAGCATACTTGTTAATGAAAATTGAAACATAAGATTTTTGTTTTTGTGTTTGTAGTCTGTACCCTCAGAAAAGTATCATTCCGGGTTGGACTTTCTGCAGTAAGTTACTTTCGAGACATAGGGCTCATTTCAAATGGTTGCTATTAACCAAACTGTCTATTTAATATAGTTTCGACTCTTGAATGTTTTGTCAGTTTTTTTCAGTCTACTGTGAACAAGATTTTAAATTGTGATCATGGTCCCCTCACAGCTGTTGTCACGATTCTTGATATTGTTGGAAATTACAAATGCGGTTGATGCTCCACAATTGCAGTTGTGTTGTTGGGGTCACTAATCCAAAAAAGCTTTGCATATGAAATTGCAGTCAGACCTTTTTTTAAAACCATGCTTATGAGCTATGTTTTATTTATAACTCATTTGGTTGTTGGTTGTTGGTGCTGATAAATACTCAGTATTCTGTGGCTGTGGCATTTTAAGTGACACTCAACCAGATAGAATTATCTAGTACGGGATTTATTTCTGAATGCTGTTTGTATTGACAACTTCCTATTTCCTAGCTTCACATTTATGCTATGTTTCCCTCAATAATCAATCATTTTCCATTGTCTTTTTAATAACATCTTGAATGCTTCAAGCACGTTCCTTGGATGGCATCTTATGTTAAACACTAGAATTTTTGTTAGTGTATTTTGACTTTAATAGTTGTAGGTGGTTGGAGGACGCTCTTCATGTAGCTCCGGCAAGGGCAGGAGCTATCTGTTTCCAGTTAAGTATGGTTTTAGCCTAGTTAAAGGGAAAGCAAACCACCCAATGGAGGACTATCATGTAGCAAAAATTGTCGAGTACGAAGGGCAAGAGTTAGGACTTTTTGCTATATATGATGGACATTTGGGAGACAGTGTGCCAGCCTATTTACAAAAGCATCTCTTTTCTAATATCTTGAAGGAGGTCAGTTATTGAACCAAACTAAAATGTATCATGCATTGGTTTATCACATTTGATTAGCTCCCCATACAATCTCTTTCATGATCAATATTGACAGTAAGAAATGTAATCTTCTATAACCTCTTTATCGTCAGAAAATCCTGAAGTTTGGCCTAATTTTCTCCTTTGAACTCTGCAATGCCACTTGGCAAGATTTTATTTTGGAATTACAAATTGTAGTCTTGACTATTCCAGGAGGACTTCTTGCCCGATCCTGCAAATTCTATCATTAAAGCTTACGAGACAACAGATCAGGCAATTCTTTCTCACAGTTCTGATTTGGGGCGAGGAGGATCTACTGCAGTCACTGCAATTCTGATTAATAATCAGAACTTATGGGTCGCAAATGTTGGAGATTCACGAGCAGTTCTGTCAAGGAAGGGGGTGGCCATTCAGATGACCATTGATCATGAGCCAAATACTGAGAGGGGCTTCATCGAGAACAAAGGAGGCTTTGTCTCAAACATGCCAGGTTCTTTAACAAACCTTAGTCAATGTCTGTTAGATATTGCTTACATGTTCAATGCGGAGATTTATGTTGTCTTTCTTAGATTTCAATACTATGAAATGTTTGGGAATATGATTTATGCATCATGAAATGATTTTTCATTAGTTATGGTGTTTGATTACTGCTTTAAGTTCAGTAACTTTGTGGGATGCTTTAATTGCAACCTTAAAGCATGACTTGGACAATATTTACCTTACAAGTTACCCTTGTTGTATGGATTTACACTCTACACTCAAATATAAGGACTGATCTTGATATATACATTAATTAAATATAAAATTAAGTGAAGTAGTAAATTACAAACAATGAAGCTCCACGAACATAAGCACAAGATTGTCAGTTTTTATGCATATCTCATTTTTAAGCTTGCAATTGATAAGGATACAAACAAAATCTCACATCAAATAAAACAAGAGATAAACATGAATTTATATAAATTATAACATGAAGGCTGAGTTTTGGAATGTTGGTATAATAGAAGTATTTTGTGACATTAATACAATTGTTGTGTAATTTGGAGGAGTTTGTTAACTTGTTAGTGGTTTATATCAGGAGATGTTGCAAGAGTGAATGGGCAGCTTGCAGTTTCTCGAGCATTTGGTGACAAAAATCTAAAATCACACTTGCGATCTGATCCTGATGTACATCCTTTTGATATAAACTCAGATGCTGAGCTTTTGATACTTGCTAGTGATGGTCTTTGGAAGGTTATCCATAATTCTAATATCTTTCTGTCCATTGTTTATGCAGCAGTTGAGTTAATTGTTTTATGATTGCAGGTAATGGCAAACCAAGAAGCAGTTGATATTGCTAGAAGGATAAAAGATCCACAAAAGGCAGCAAAAAAGCTAGTTGCGGAGGCATTGAACAAAGACAGCAAGGATGATATTTCGTGCATTGTAGTTCGTTTCAAGGGTTGACTGATAGATGAAAAAGGGAACACAACACAACAACAAACACCACACAACTATTCCCTATATTTTCTTGGTATATATTTCATAAATCTTTTGAGATCTCGTGATATCCATTTTCTACAACACAGGTTTTGCTCATTCCTCTGTAAAATTGAACTTCTTCAAATTAGGTCCTGCCATTTAGTATCTCATCATTTCTTTTGTGTAGATTAATTATTATTACCATCATTTTTCTTTGTAATTTGCATTATTGTTTCATGTAGCAGTGTGAAGTTGAACATAGTTTCTAAATTTGATCCAGGGAGTTATGCGTTTGTTATGAACACAATTTACATTATACTTTCAATACCCCTATTTTTTTTTTCTTTTTATTATAGATTTGAACCAAATTGTATTTAAAAAAAATTAAAATTTCGATACGACTAAAACCTAAAATAAATTGGATAGACTCATCAGTTTATCTATTTTTTTTTAAATTATTTTTAACTTAATGTAATATTTTTAAATTATTTTCAACTGAATGTAATAGAAACCATGTTTGGAGATATCGGACAGTTAAGTCAATGCATAAATTTTTCTTCTGCTCTAAACTTCCACATTCGATTTTCAACTCGAAATTAATGTTAAATTTTCTTCAAAATTAAAAATTACTTTTCCTCGTCCACAAGTAAATTAGTTATTCAATTATCAACTAACTTCTACTTTTCATCTTTGCGTGTAGTTTTTATTTCCAATATTAATTAAAAAAATTCACTTAATATGTTTATTTAATTTTTTTTATTAGCTAAAAAAGGTTTGAATATGAATACTTTTTAATTAAAACTTGACACGTCTTTTTGTCGCAAAATTCAACAAACTTCCATATTACATAATCTTATCACAAATAAAAGTCTACGATTGAGTTGTGATATGATTTTTATCATTAACGTATTCAAATTAAATTCATTTAATCAGTCCAATATGAGAATATCAAAACTTCTGACTAAATATTTAATAATCAACGCGCTAGATGCCGTGAAAGACACATTTGTTTGTTTAAAATTAAAAAAAGCCGAAAAGAAAAATAAAATAAAATAAAATAAAATCCGTAGATATATATATATGCTGGGAATGTTTTGTAATCTGATTATTTAAAGAAAAAAAAAAAAAAGTGGTAATGTAATAAAATAGAGTATGCTAGATTCGCGCGAATATACATTAGGTTGAAAATTTATTTGGGAGCGGCGCATGATAGCGCGGTGACATTCCCTCCTTTCTGTAAAACCCTTACGTTGAGTGCCCTCTGTATCGTCACGTCACGTTCACGATCATGTCTAAATCGTTGAAGCTTAACGCCTCCAACCCTAAAGTCTGGCTCCTCATTGGAATAGGACTCGCCGGCGCCGTCGTTCTGGTCGAGACCCGCCGGAGGCGACGGTGGAAGCTCCCCAAAGAGGACTTTGGTGCATTCGTAGAGCGTTTCGAACTTCTCCCCATTCGTCAACCGGACCAAACGCAAACGCTCTCTGCCCTAAGCTTCGCCATCAAAGACATGTTCGTTTCGTCCTTCATTTCTTTATTTCCCTCTGCTTCAAATATTTTTGCGTACTAATTTTAAACTAGTTGTAGTGGTTGTTTGTTTGCGGCAGATTCGATGTGAAGGGGTATGTGACGGGGTTTGGGAACCCTCATTGGAAGAGGACGCACAGTGAAGCTGGGAAGACTGCCATTGTCATCACTGCTCTCCTCTCCAACGGTGCTACTTGTGTTGGCAAGACTGTTATGGATGAATTCTCTTTTGGGTGTGTAATAAGTGTTAGCGTGTAACCGCATTTTATTCTGAACTCGTTTACTTTACTAATTTGTTGGTGGCTTTCGTCGTCGGCATTGCAGGATTTCCGGTGAGAACAAGTTTTATGGAACGCCAATTAATCCTTACTTGACCTCATCCGTCCCTGGCGGTTCCTCCAGTGGTTCGGCTGTTGCTGTTGCTGCACGTCTCGTTGACTTTGCTATTGGTGAGTTTACTTTACTTGTTTGTCAAGTAATCTTTCATTTGAAAATGCTATTCTCTCAATTTGTGTATGTATTCTCACTTATTAGCTTGCCTATTCAATGTAATAAACAATCGTCAATTTTATTTTGTTTAGGACATTGGACTTGTTCTTGTGCTCGAATGTATTCCTAAAAAGTGAAAGTGTTCGTTTGTGTGTATTATTTGGTCTCATACAGCTGTGAAATAGTTTTTTCTATGCTGACACTTATTAAAAGTTCAGTTCCATGGTTGTGGGTATATACAAATTATATTTTGATAGTTGCATTCACCATTTCAGGATTCCAGCTCGTAGTTTATTATTTTGATCTCATTCATGTATTGTTGCAGCATGGCTTGCTGTGCATAGTCTGTCACTGTCTTATCCATATATGAAAACATTCACATTGCAATTTCTTTGCGATCATAAAATTCATTTGCTATTGTTTTCTCTCTCAAGTATCGTGCTTGCTTATGTAGGTACCGATACAACAGGTTGTGTGAGAATTCCCGCAGCATTCTGTGGTATTCTTGGGTTTCGACCATCTCATGGGGTTGTATCCACCATTGGAGTTCTTCCAAATGCACAAAGCTTGGACACTGTTGGTATGATGCTTAATTGTGTGATTTGTTTTATATGCTTTTATTTATTTTTCCATATATTACGAGGTTTTATTTATTTGAAATATCCACATATACCTTTAATCTCTTTCAAACTATTGAATTCTGTATCAATTTTCCATGTGACCAGTATTACGTGGAGAAAATTGGGAAATTACATTCACGGTTTAATAAATTTTCAGATGAGTCCTATATAACAAGATATGATTGTTGGTACTCGGTATTGCTTTCCAGTTTCTACAGTATAACATGTCTAGTTAGGTCTCGGTCTGACAGCCCACTGTAATATATGCTTTATCTTAATTAGAAATTACTGCTCATTGAATCGAATTGGGTTTACTGTTCTTTTAATTTGTGCGCAATTTTTTTAATACTTTCTTCTTTAATTGTTTATTGCCTGATTGCATAACTACATTGTAGGATGGTTTGCTCGGGATGCTTCTGTCCTACGTCATGTTGGACTTGTTTTACTACCAACGAATTTGGTGGAACTCAAAAGGACAAGGCGTATTATTTTTGCAGATGATCTTTTTCAACTTTCTAAAGTTCCTTCACAGAAAACAGTATATATTATTGACAAAGCAATTGAAAATTTGTCTGGTTGTAAGTTTCTTTACCTTTGAAGACTTATTTATGACTCCTTTATATATAATTTTTATGGTTGATTTACTCGATTGTTATCACCTAGTGGAAAAAGGCTTTTGTTGTGTTGTTATTATTGTATGATTGATTGTCGATACAGTGAGTGACAAAACTTTGAATGTCTTGACATGATAAGGGGAAGTTTGTGTGTACTATGAAGAATGAAGTCTTTTGGTCCAATTGTTTTTGCAGATCAGTCCCCGCAACATATGAATATTTGCCAGTATATTGCCTCTAATGTTCCCAGTTTAAAGGGATTTCATGATAAATTAACACACCAACGAAATGGAGTATCTATGTTGAAGGATCTCACTCTGGTTATGTTTTCTTTACAAGGGTATGCTAATTTATCCTTTAGTATTTTACTATTAAAATTATACTTTATGTTTCCGTATGGTTGATGAATCATTTCCCTCGTTTGCCTTTTCAGTAAACATTGCATTTTAGATTTTTTTTAGGTCTTGTATAACCCTTTATTGCAATTTTGTATCTGCTTTTCAGATATGAATTCAAAACAAATCATGAAGAGTGGTTTAAATCAGTCAAACCCAGGTTAGGACGTGCTGTGTCTGAGCGTGTTATTGCAGCCATGAATAGTACACATGATCATGTGAAAACCTTGTATAAAGTAAGAAATGAAATGCGGGTTGCTTTCCAACGTTTGTTAAAGGTACTGTAAAATCTGCAGTAATTTGTCAGTAATGCTTTAGCTTAATGTTTTCAACTTTCAAATGATGTTAAAACTAGCATGGTGAAATGTGCAATGTGTGGAGTCGTATTACATATTATTTAAAAATATATAAAAAAAATAGAAAACTGAAAAACTAAAATGGCTTTTAATATATCATGAAATTATCTTATTTATAAGCAAAGCTTTTTAGTGTTATTAATACTATTCATTTTCAAATATAAATTAAAAAGAATTAAATAAATGAAATATTCATGAATGAATCGCAATATTATATATGATACTGAAGCCATCATGGTAGTAAATACTTATGCCTACATAAGAAAATAATCATGGTAGGATTGTGCCAATACTTATCTAAGAATATTAAAATATAAGCATTTTGTATCAAATAGTTGTAATAATGAAAAGATTATAATTTAAAAAGGATTAAAAATAGAAAAAGGAGGAGATTATAGAATGATCGAATAAAATATAGAATCAAATCCATAATATATACGAAAAATATATTTTAAATATTTATCTATCAATATAATGTAAATACTAATATACTTTCTTGTAATGTTTTACTCTAGTATGATGCTGTGTGTATGCCTGTCATTGCTATTCGTCACTGTGAGTAAACTTTCCAAGTTATAGCCTTGAGTTTTCTTAACTTGTTATGGCAAGATTAGGGGAAATGGAGAGTAAATTAGTAGTCCAATATTGCATTTGTTTTCATATCAATGTTTGAAAAAGTGATTTGTCCTAAAATTATTGCATCAAGTTATTCCGATTCCTATTATGAAATCTCAAATAGGCATTCTTAATGTTATTGTATTTGTTTGTGCCATGCCCTTATCTCCTCTGTTTTGATTGTCTTACAGGATGATGGAATACTGGTTATTCCCACTGTTCCAGATGATCCATTAAAGCGTAATACAGATAAAGGATTTTCTTCTGAGTTTCATGACAGAGCTTTTGCATTATCTAGCATTGCTAGTATCTCTGGATGTTGTCAGGTATCTTTCTATCTTTAGGCTTTGGAGTGAATGTTTTCCCTCCCAACTTTTATTTATTTATCTGAAACTTCTGTTGATTTTTATATTTACTTATGCATCATTTGCAGGTTGCAATTCCATTAGGATGTCACAAAGATTGTTGTGCTTCTGTCTCGTTCATCTCGGCCCATAGAGCTGATAAATTTCTTCTTAATACGGTTTTGGATATGTATACAACAATTCAGGAGCAAGTTAGTGTTGCTTATGCTTTGCCCCAACCGGATACAAATGGTGGTATAGAAACTTCCGAGCTTTTGAAGGAGAAGGTTAGTTCTATTTCAGCATTTCTTTTGTATTCTGATAAAATTCTTTTGTAAATAAGGTCATCATCTTGTAAAATCCATAAGACTTGATCAGTTGATTAATAATGAATGTAAAATATAACTGTATTAAAGCTTCTCAAGAAGGGTCAATGGTTTTATATGGGGTAATGGTGTAGGAATGGTGGTAGGTTTTAAAGATGTGGCATGGATCACTAAAAAGGCATTTTTTCAGGGAAATGCAGCCTTTAAAGGAAGGCTGTGGAATAAGGCAGTCGATTACTACAGTGAGGCTATTAACTTGAATGGGAAAAATGCAACTTACTTCAGCAACCGGGCAGCTGCTTACCTGGAGTTAGGATGGTACAAGGTTTTTCCTGTTCTTACAATTAACTTTCACCATTTCTATGTAACTGGTGTACACTGTGAAAATATGCAGCTTTCAGGAAGCTGAAGAGGACTGCAATAAGGCCATATTACATGATAAGAAGGTGAGAAGCTGAGCATGTGACAACAGAGTCAATATCGTGAAAAACTTGGATTCTAAAACTAGCCATGTATAATAATAACCATAACTAATGAACTCTACTAACTATAACTTGTATTCTAATATTGTGTTAAAAGTATTTCTTTGAATACCTTAAAATGTCTTACATTATGGGTATCCATCTTAGGAGAAGCTTAATAGTGTTCCAGTTATCATTTATTTTTGCAATTTACATTTAGTAGATCCCTGTATTTCGTAGTACTTTTGATTTTGACATCTCAATCTAAAAGAATATCTACATCACGTATGGATGTCATTGGGGATTGTTCTGTATTTTTATTTTACTGCAGAATGTAAAGGCATATCTGAGGCGTGGAACTGCTAGAGAACAACTACTTCGTTATAAGGAAGCTCTGAAAGGTGCGTTAATTTAAAAAAAAAAAAAAAAAAAAAACTGTCTTGCATGTCATTTGAATCTGATTTGAAATGGTGTGTTGGATAGTTCTTGACTAGGACATATATCATAGAATAGAACAGTCGTTACTAGTCAATTTTGATATTGCGTAAGCAGTCCAATAATGTTTGGACTTTTTTTTAAACTTTGTTTAGAAACATGTGGAACAACTCTGTTGAATACAGAAGAGGCAGAAATGAGGATAATCATATTTAAGTGTGCCTGGTGTGTACCTCTTTTGGTGTCATTAGATCTTTTAATCTTCAAAGAACTGCCATAGTTGACCATGTAATATAGGTAGGTGAAAAGGGGTTTTGTTTGAGGTAGAGCTCGTAATTGTTAGATATTCGGATGTCTTAGTTGTACTCCAATCTTGCACTGTTGTAGGATGAGCTATTCGTTGTGTCCTGTAATAGAGAATTTTGCTGCACTTAGACAGCCGATTGTTGGCCTCACTGTCTGACCATTACCATAGACTATTATCAGGATAACTGGATCTATGTGATAGTTTTCTTTGGATCACCTACCTCTTATTTTAATGCTGTTCCCTTTCCTCTTTCATTTTCTCACGTTTTATCCAGATTTCCAGCATGCTCTCGTTCTTGAACCACAGAACAAGACTGCTAGTCTGGCAGAGAAAAGACTCAGAAAATCCTGGAGTTGATACGGGCTGTTCTTTCGACACCGACCTCCATACGTCTGAAGAATGTAATGGCTGCCGATTTGGTTCCTTTCTTGCACTTTATACGAGCAACACAGGGAAGACCAGTCTGTGTTGGTGGGATGCTCCATTTTTGATCTCATCTGGGAATTTTGTTGTAAAAAAATATTATAGAAAAAAGGCATAGAAATTTGGAGCCAAGAAGTATACGCCGTCTCACCTCCTTTTCTTCCTCCCCACTCTTTGTTTGTGCAACTGTTTAAAAGGCAAATAAGTTCTGCCTAATAGTTTTCCCTAACAGGCTTCTGTAAATTTTAGATGTGATTAAAACGTTTTGCATTTCTGATTGTGCGGAAAATAAAACTTTTTGTTTGAGACATATTTTGAGAGTCAATCTGTATACGATGTTATATTGATCCAAATGCTAAATCCATCCAAATTATATAAATTTTAGATTATATGAAATTATACGAATTTTAAGTTTAACTCATTTTCAATTTTAAAACTGAGTTTAAATAATAATTATATTTTTTTATGTATATTAATTTATTGAAAATACGTTAGAAATTTTGTAATGATAATTAAAATATGCCTAAGCATACACTAAAAGAGGTATTTGTTTATTTATTTAAAATCTAATATAATTTTTAAGAATGCATATCAATAATTTCAATTTTATACAAAATTAATATTTTGAAAATTGATATGGAAATTTAAATTTAACAAAATAATTTCAATTTTATACAAAATTGATATGAAAATTTTAAATTTAAGAAAGTAATAGTTAATTAAAATAATATTTTATTAAATATTAAATAATAGAATTAGAATATATTATTTTTTTTACATTAAATCGGTTTAAAAACAAATTAAATAGACAAAGTAATAAGATAATTTTTTAGAAGTGCAATTATTTATATGATATAAATAATTTATATTAATATATATATATATATATATATATATATATACACACACACTATTTTTGAAAATATTATTTTAAGATTAAAATAAAATGTTTCTACATTTAATTTTATTAATGATCAAATAATTATAAATCATAAAGAGGTAAATTTAAGGATGAAAAAAATAGTATAAAAAAAATGTATACTTAATTATTTTTTAGAAAATTATTAAATGAGTAATTAATTAATTATAAGTTATAAAAATAGTATAGTTAAATTAGTTTAAAAATATATGAATAAAAAAGTAAAATAGATTTGATGTACATATAACAACAAAATAAGTATAAATTAAAAAAAAAAAGATAAAAAACAAAATAATCATGACAGTAAAATAAATATAAATAAAAATTAAACTTTTGAAACATTTATTAGTAAAATAAAATTTTAGTATTTTTTTATATTACAATATATTCATCTTTCAACTTTTCAATTATAAAATCATTTGTTAAATGATTTAATATATAAATAAAAATACTAACTTTCAGGCTTTAAAATGATTACTTCATATCTAAAAATTAGATTTTGAATAACTGAGAAGAATAAAACAGTAAGGTAGAAAATAATGGAAAGAAGGTAACAGATAGTTGGTTTTGTAATTAGTAAAAGACATAATTGGTAACTTATTATGGAATTAAACACATTAATTGTAAGTTTAATAGTTGATTTTGTAATTAGTAAAAACTCTTATTATGCATAAACACACAATTAGTGTTTTCTTAAAATGTTATTAATGAGTAATTAATTTTAAGAGCTGTTAAGGAAGGGCTTTTGTGGCCTAACCACAGTGTTGTGAAGTGTGACATTGTTGTAAAAAAAAGAATGGAGAAAAAAAGGAGAAAGAAGAAAATAGTAGAATTGCATGTGTCTCGTGAAATGGCAGTCCGCGTTTGTTGCATTGGAGTTCGAGTTGATGTCGTGTTTGGATATGCCCTGACCTCGTATTCTCAGTAAATTTTTTATTTCAAAAATAACAAACATCTAATCATATCCTTACGTTAATGTCTGTGACCATTTTCATTTCATTTCCTTTTCGTTCTCTTTCCTCTCATAACTTTCATCGTCTCCCTCTCCTTCCTCATCGTCTCATTCCCTTCATCGAATTCATCAAACCTTCAACCAACGCTTTCCATGTTGCCAAAACTATCCAAATGCTTCAGCTTTACCGCCTCGCGGGACTGGGTCTACCGCCACCTCTTCGCCTCCGCGGGGCTCCGCTCCGTGGCGACGGAGCTCGGCGAGGGGACCACCATGCACTGCTGGGTGCCCAAGCTGCAGAAGCCATGCAAACCCAGCCTCGTTCTGGTGCACGGCTTCGGCGCCAACGCCATGTGGCAATACGGGGAACACGTGCGGAACTTCATGGGCCACTTCAATGTCTACGTGCCGGACCTAGTGTTCTTCGGGGAGTCCTTCACGTCGCGGAATGAAAGGAGCGAGTCGTTCCAGGCGGAGTGCTTGGTGAAGATGATGGAGGCTCATGGGGTGCAGCGAATGAGCCTGGTGGGGATCAGCTACGGTGGGTTTGTAGGGTACAGCGTGGGTGTTCAGTTCCCTGAGGTTGTGGAGAAGCTTGTGCTGTGCTGTGCTGGGGTGTGCTTGGAGGAGGTTGATATGCAGAATGGCTTGTTTAGGGTTTCCACTTTGGAGGAAGCTTCAAGCATCTTGTTGCCACAGACACCAGATAAGCTCAGGGAGTTGATGAAGCTCTCCTTTGTTAGACCCGCCAGGGGAGTCCCTACTTGGTTCCTTCAAGATTTCATTCAAGTATGCATCTCTTTCTTTCAAATTTTCCTTCCAAAATTTTATGTATTAGTTTCATTCTCCAAAGGGTACCCCGTGAAAACGTGAATCCTGCATTACCATTCAACTCTGGATGGTTTGTGTAGAATCTTTTTCGATTTGTAGCTCACTGTCAAAATTTTATTGAAAAATGATCTCAGCTTTGGAGTTTGATTGTTTTGTGGTAACCCTTTTGTCCTGTGTCTGAATTTACAAAATTTGTTCATTTGTCATGTCAAGCAGTTTTAATCAAGGATCATGCATGCTGGTATAAAGATCAAATGATTTAGGACGTTAAACCAATTCTGTGTTTATTACTTTTGCAGGTGATGTGTACAGACTACATTGAAGAAAAGAGAGAATTGCTTGAGGCGATACTGAAAGGCCGGAAACTTTCCGATCTTCCTAAGATCCAACTGGTATTCATTCTTTCTTTAAATTCTTATGCCTTTAGTTTTCTGAACTTTTTTTAGTAGGTAGTAATTTTTGTTGATACTTTTAGATTTTATCATAGACTGTGTGTTTCTTTATAAACTTTTTTTGCTGATCAATCCTGAGCTTGTTAATGTTGTTTTCTATCATCTATATACTTTTCACTACGAGAATCCATGCAAGCAATGCGTATCGACCTGTTACAGGAGCTATCAAAAGAAACCTCACTTGTTTTTTTAATATTTGTCATCCTCTATTTGTGATGCACTGATCTGTAGTTATCTCAGAAAAAAAAAATTCCAAGCAGCTAGATTATTTGCTTCACCTTCTTTAGAATGTCTAGTTATTTTAATATTCAGCATTTTGTGGGTTTACATTGGAGCAGCCTACTCTAATTTTATGGGGAGAGCAAGATCAGGTATTCCCTCTGGAGTTAGCCCACAGATTAAAAAGGTGAGATTTGAATTCAGTGGAAGCTCATGAGTTGCATTTAAACATGATGGTAGACTGTTAAGTGTGGATTTGTGTTTGGAGCAGGCATATAGGGGAAAATGCTCAAATGGTAATCATCAAGAACGCAGGGCATGCAGTGAACCTAGAAAAGCCAAAAGAGTTTGGCAAGCACTTAAAAGCATTCCTTATTGATACAGGTACTACAAAGTCCTGTCCCACATCACCGCTTTCTTCTGGGGAGAATATCCATTTTTAACTTTATATCAATTAGCAGCTAGCTCAAACTTTCTTGCCTGAGATTTCTGCTTCCTACAGATCTAAATTTTCCATACATTCCGGCAGGATTACTCTCTTTTTTTTCGTTTTTTTTGGGAGAGGGAAAGGGGGATCATTTATTTCTAATTTGTTGATTTAATAAGAAAAAGGCTTAGCATACTAGTTTCTTCCATTTTTTTGTCACCGTTGGTCGGGCACAAGGTTCTCCCTTATTTACTTTTTGTTTTTCAGAAAATACATGTACAATTGAGAATATATCTCAAGATATACATTACTTTATTTCCCTCTCTCTGAATTGCATTGCCATTGGTTTTATGGTCTATTATCAGCATTTCTCATCAAAATGCTGCAGCACAATAGCCACAACTAACAATAACCACATGAAACGTTTCCATTATAAGCCAGAGAAAGAAGTAACATTTTTTTTCCTATTTTTATGAGTATGAATGACAGTACTAGCAGTGTGCTTCCCCTGTTTATAAAGCCAAACCTCTTGGCAATCAGCCTTCCTTTATTGCGTTATTCTTTCCTTCTACAAGACTAACATTGTGTCACATCTTAATATACTAAAGAAAAGGGAAAGTTCTTCACAATTTTTTTATCTTTTTTAAGTGCAATACCAGTTGTGTCAAATAACAATTGACTTTGAATAAATATCAAACTTCTCAGAAGACGTCAATTGAGGCTCCTGCAAACAAAACCCAATTAAAATAAACTTGGCATCAGCTACAGTGTTTTATCTATATAAAGGGAATGAATGAACCATATAGAGCGATTGATGTAATACATGAGCATACTGCATGCGACTGTTCATGCCAAGCTGACGATCGTTTTGGCCAAACGTTTTTTCTTTAGCCCCACGGATTGTAGAGCGAATGGAATTAAGCAAGTTGCCATAAGTCAAATTAGGTTCATCTTGCATGGCTTGGATGAAACTGAAAGTCAAAGCACCAGCACTTTCCTCACCGCTAAAGGCCTAACAAAACAAACACAAAGTATGTTCTATGAATACTTCTATTCTAATTTGGAAAGGGAAAAAGATGCATAACTAACCGATGTATCTGCTGCATTTCCATCATCATCACAAGCTGAAATGCAAACTGCTAACCCTCCTCTCGTGCCTTTGTAAGCTCTGGGGTTTCTGTGATCCTCCCATCCATAATAACCTTTTCTGTTTGTACTCCACAAAAAGAAATGATTCAGGACAACATATAAAGCATTCTTTGTTAAACGAGGGTGAAGAACACGTAGTTCTCTATCGAGAGTGAACATGTTAAGTAATTAACCTGTTCATTCTGCACATAAATGGTAAATCAAGAACCGTGCCACTAAAGCAGGTATCAACAAGGGCATGAAGTTTGGCACCGCGAGGGAGAGGCCTGACGATTGTGGCGTTGATTTCATCGTCAACTATCTTTCCCTCATGCTCGTAATCAACGGGGCATATTGCTTCATCATATCCATCAACCTCATCCCTGTCGATGTCTACTTCCCTGGATCCGTGCCCAGAGAAGTGAAACAACAACGAGTCCCCTGATCTGCAACCTTCGACCAACCACCTCATTGCCATTCTCATGTTATATTTTGTTGGAATTCTCAGAGGGTTTTTCTCCTCTGGGTCATCTGCACAACGTGGTTTCTCACTCTTATAAACATATTAATAAAACAATAATCATTAAAAATCACAACTTTCGTTTTTAACTCTATTGCATGTAGTTAAAAGTACCTGTGAGGATGCGAATGGAATCAGTAGGGAAATCCAAGTTGTTAACGAGAAAGTATTTCATGCTCTGAGCGTCATTCACAGAACCTTTGAGACGGTTACTCTGATTGCCATAGCTGATGCCAACTAACACAGCCCTCTTGTTGCCAAAGGAAGAAGGAGGGGTCAATGGAGGCGATGGTGGTGGAGCCACCAGTTGCAAAGGCTGAGGATAATAGAATTGGTTATATGGCCTACGTGCATAGCCAGGACGAGGAAGGTAACTAGGTGCGTTATTGATATTGTTGTTGGGGAAATAGTAATTTTGTGGAAGCGAATTTCGAGCTTGAGCTTGAGCTTGAGCTTGGCCTTGGCATGCATAACACATAATGGAAATGCTATAGGCAGCTTCCATTGGCACTACAATCGGCCTTCCACACTGCATGCATCGTACTCTTAGGCTCGCCATCTGTTTGTTGAATTGAACCTTCGAACCCTGGATTCACTTCTCAACCAACATCAACTTTATAATAATTTAGAAATTGAATGAATGATTTTGATGTGAGATATGGTGCATAGTTTTGGGAGGTGACAATGAGTGTGTTGGGAATCACATTCTATTTGCCTTTTTCTGATATGGGACGGCGAATCTATTTATCAATAACCCACTAATGATTAAAATAAAATATAGGATCTTTACGATTGTTTCAGAGAATGAAAATGAATTCAGCTCCTACGCTCACTTCTTCTTCAGGATCTTTGAAAAAGGATGTAACAGTGGTGATCCAATGGATGCTCTCCATGTTGTTCGTTCGAATCTGAACATGTTCTGTAGATAGAGTAGTGATTTTAATGAGCTACAGTAGTTTGCACCTGATGTAGATACAGTAGAAGTTTTGTCTCTCGCATATGGTTTTATCCATTATCTTATTCTCACTTCATTATCAAGAATAAGATTCTCTCAAGTGTTCGCAGCATCCATTCTTCATATTATTTTATACATAACTAGTTTTAAATCTGTACATACTCATTATGTTTGTTTATGTGTTTATTAAAAAAAGAATTAAAGATCGAAGAGAAAAAGAGTAATATATATTTTTAATTTTATAATTAAATTTTCAATAGAATCATACTTAAAATTAATTTATAGGTTTAGAAAGTCAATATGTTTATGAAAATATAAATATTAGATTGTGTAAAAATATAAAGGATAAAAAAGGACAATGATATTTTAACAACTTTTTAACAACAGGACACGTGTCATCATTTTATTTGTCTGTTTGAATTTATTCTAAAAAAATATTTGAAATGGATCAATCACAAACTGCCACGTATGCGTTGTCAAAAAGTTGTCAAAAAAGAGTTGTTAAAGAGACTTTTTCCTCTAAATTAATGTATTGACAAACTTATTTAATATGTGTTGGTAGACTGTCTAATTAATTACATTCATCTAATGTGCATTGTTAGATTCGTCTAATTAATATATAAATACAATATTTGACTCATTTAATTGTATTGTAAGACTTGTTTAACCAATGAATAAACAAACTCGTCTAATATATATTAATAGATGTATTAATAGACTCATATAATTTGTGTATGGACAAATTGACTTATGCTATGTATATTGTCAAACTATATATGAATTAATGTATAAACATACTTATAATGTGAATTGCTAGACTCATTTAATTAATGTATTGACAAACTCATTCAATATGTGTTGGTAGACTCAGTCTCATGAGTGTAGAAACACATTCATCTAATGTGTATTGTTACATTCATCTCATTAATATATAAATACATTATTTGACTCATTTAAATGTATTATAAGACTTATTTAACCACTGAAAAACAAATTTATCTAATATAGATTAATAGACTCATATAATTTGCGTATGGACAAATTGACTTATATAATGTATATTGTCAGACTTGTCTGTTTATGGACAAACTTGTCTAGTGTTTGTTACTAGACTTTTTTAATTAGTGTATGAACAAACTCGTTTAATAAGTATTCCTAGACTTGTCTAATCAATGTGTGAAATAACTCATCTAATATATTTTTGCTATACTTGTTTAGTAATTGTATGGACAAATTAATATTGTTATATTTGTCAAATCGGTGTATGCTTAGAGTCGTCTAATCAATGAATTAAATACTTCATCTAATTTTTTTTGTTATACTCATTTAATTAATATATAGATAGTCTTTTGTTGTGAATTCTAGACTCGTATAATGATTCTGTTATACCCGTCTAATCAATATATATACAAAACTTGTCTAATATATATATTGTTAGACTCATAATGTTTTCTTGCTTTATTTGTTTATTGTGTATTGCTAGACTTGTATAACTAATGTACGTCTAACATATATTTGTAGGCTCAAATAATAACAATATAAATAAACTATAATTTTAAACTATAATTTTATTCTCACTGCATTATCAAGAATCAGATTCTCAAGTGTTGATAATTGCATCTACTCTTATATTATTTTATATTAATGTTCAGTTTATAAATATTATTTCTTTAGTATTTAATAAATAATGAATTTTTATTTAAAATTCTTTAATAAATTATATTTGTTTTGTTTTACAATTATTTTACGGGACTAAATTATTTTTAGTCCTTAAATTTTTATATAAAATTAGAATTCATCCTAAATTTTAGTACCTTCAAACTTTGAAAATAAATAAGAATTTGTATAATTTTTTAGTCCAAGTGAGTTAATTTTTTTTTTCACGTGTTAAAATACATTTGAGTTGTTTACACAAATGATTTTCAGTTCAAAAGTCACTGTGGAACATAGTTTAGTGCATGAAATACATTTAACATTGTTTGAATAAAATCTATATTTATTCATTTTTTAAAATTTGGAAGAAATAATCTATCAAAATTTTGGAAAAGGATGAATTCTAATTTCACATCCAAATAGTACAACAATATTTAACTCTATTTTATATTATATTAAGTTTTCTAATTGAATTTTATAACATTTTCACATTTATTTTCTAATCTTTTAAGCTACATTTGATTATATAATCAATATTTTTTGCATAGCACATATACTCTCCTTATTGATAAGAAAATAAAATTATATATATATATATATATATATATATATATATATATATATATATATTAAATTATTGATAAAAATATTTATACTTTCATAAAATAATTATAATTTATTAAATTTTAATTTCTTTTGATAAAATATTTCAGTTATCGCTAAATATAAGATTTATTATTCTGGTGCTCTAGATATTGATTAAAAATTATCACTACAAACTTTAATTTAACATTCAATGAAAAATGGATCCACTGTATTGGTTGAAAAAAATGACGAGAAATATCAATTACGAAATGATTTTGGCATTTTTAATAATGTTAATTAGAGAATAATTTGTTTTAGGGTCAATTAAACAACCTTAACATATATTAATTGAGAAATAATCTTATTGGCAACAATAAAATTTCTTAATTATCATTGAAAAATGACCATGTTAATGTTGATAGAGAAAACTATTATAATTATTAAGTTTGGTCGAGAAATAACATTAATCTACATTTTTATTAATGTGATTGATAATAATTTCAAATGACATCAATTGAAAGGAACATATATTGATATTAACGTAAAAGAAGTTGTGATTGACGTTGATAGAAAAACTTTATGGATAATGACAACAACATCTAATTAATATCAGCTGAGATTATCAGTATTGATAAAAAAATAATCACATCATTTAGAATGCAAAAATAATAATGATCAAATCTAATCTTAAAAGAAATAATAATAAAAACTTTTAGAAGCAAAGCTCTGTTATTGGAAGTCACTGGTATAAATTGACAGAGTGAAACAAATCTAAAGAGTCCTAGGTTTTATCTTCTTCTTTTTCTGTTCTAGATGCGAACAATTCCATCTCTGTAACACAGTCAGTACAGATTTTATTGTATCAGTAGAATCATATTTCACCATGAATGACATCTTCTGTCATGAGACAGCTATGATGAATAGCCATTAATATCTTGTCCTGACCTTACCAACCAATTAACAAATGAGAGAATTGTCTTCCAACATAAGTGCTCACAAAGTAAATGTTGTATCAATATCAATTTTTTTAGAGGATGATAAGATAGGATCCTGCAATGCACCAAAGAAAAGAATCCAATTCCATGTTAAATTTCATTCAGGAATTGTCAACTATGATCTGTAACAATTTTGGATGAGTTGAAAACACAAGAAAAGCAAGGATAAAATCCGCCAAAACATGATCTTTGAGGATTATGTCAGCCATTTCACTCTCTTAGATTGCATTTATGAGGTTTACAAAATATTGGATTGTTAAAAAACTTGAAAAGCAATGACAACTAATGAAGATGGAGCACTACCTGGTCTATTTTCCGATGAAAAATTCGTTGCAAGAATCTGTTAGAGAATCTGCTTTGGTGGATCTGTCCAAGTTCTTCATGTATCTTTTCCAGTAAACTGCCATATGTTATTTGAGGATGAGCTCTGATTATTTTACAGAAAAAATAGGTCATAATACCGTTATAATTGCCTTCAAAAGCCTGCAAACGTAGGTGACGATTCAGAATTGCATTGCATTTCACAAAAGGGGGCAGATGAAAACACAAAACAAAGATTCTTACTGCAGTATCAGCAGCCACCTGAGCATCGTCACAAGCACTGAGGCAAATAGCAACTCCACCATTTGTTTGTTTTTCTTTGCTATGAGGTGATCTGTTTTCCTTACATTGCCAAATGCCTCTGCAAGCATGCAAAAGAGACCAAACATTGAGTTTTTAATAGAAACATAAAAATTAAAAGAAAGACAGCATTGGATATGCACTTACTTTTCTTTTTTCCACATGTACACAAGATCAAGTGTTGTTCCACTATGACAAGCATCAATAATAGCATGAAGTTTTACACCTTCCTTGAGTGGTTGAACAATGATAGAATTTATTTCATTGTCAGTGATCATTCCCTCTCTCAGAAAATCAACAGGACAAATAGTTTCATCAAGCCCATCTGTTTCATCTCCTTTCTGTTCTTCCGGTTGTTGCAGACCATGCCCGGAAAAGTAGAACACCAATGACCCCTCTGACTTGCAGTCACTCACTAGCCAGTTTAAGGAATCCAGTATGTTCTTTTTTGTTGGCATTAAATTCGGGTCGTTCTTTTCTTCTGAAATTTACCAGTTCTGGAATTAAATTAAAGGGAAAGTTCAAGATCTTGATTACTTGTTACGAGAACAAGAACCTGCCTATTCATTGGAAAATTTGGTTTAACAAAAGTTCAGGCAATAGCAAAAACACTCAGGCTTTCAATACAAATATTGTTCATCTTCATCTACTATAATATACAGTCCAACATATTCAAATAAATAATGTATATAATTATTGTTCTACTTTAATTTGTATGCATTGAAGCAAAAAGGAAGCATAATTGAAATAGATGTGGATCATACAAAGTTCACATACTAATCAGAAAAGGAGTGAAGGAGATACCTGAGAGGACACGTATGCACTCATTTGGGAATTTAAATATATCCAGCAATAGATTTTTCATGTTCTTGACATCGTTAATGGTTCCTTGGAGCTTGAATTTCCTTTTCCCGTATGAAACACCACATATAACTGCGCGTTTGTGAGTTGGCGAGGAGAAGGAGAAGGAAACACTAGGTGAAGGAGATAATCTTCTCGGTAAACTTCCATTTGTGTTACTGTTATAACTATTCGGTTGATGATCACGTTTGAAAGATCTAAGGTCTTTGGTTGATTGCTCGGAAACCGAAGAAGATGAACTGCTTACTCTTTCACAACTGTAGCAGCGGTATGCATTTGGAATTTTAGCTAATATAAATTCGCGTCTGCAACCACTGCAGGTAAATGTGTGTTCCTCAACACGCTTTGAACTATTCATCCTTGTGGAAACAAGGCAACGAGTTGTGGTAATGTTTGATGGAAAAGGAACACCCTTTCTCCTTGCTCTGGTTCTATTTCTGCCATCCATGGTTTGAAAACTTGTTTTCTTCACCAACCATGCAACCAATAAGAAGGATATATACACACACACACACAAAAGACAGCACAGTTTTGACCTTTGTTCATGCTTTTCCCTTGTTTTCATAATTAGCTAGCAATCTTAGCAGCAACATTAAATACTTTTTAATTGATAAAAAAGAAGCCAAACGAAGAATCCATTCCCACTGTCTGTCGAAAAAGCCTAGTGCTGACCTTTTTTCACGGTTCTGAGTTGAAGATGAGACAACTCTATTGCCAAAACACAAGTTCAATACGAGATAATATCAATAACCAAAAAGAAGAAAGAAAGACAGCAAAATTAGTATTTTTGATGAAATAAAACTCTACGGCACATCTCTTTTGCGTGCTTTAACCATTATTCTCGGCACACATCATGAAGAACCAGATTCTGATAATTTCTTTACCTGCCTAACTACGTCCCCTTTCCATATTCTTTTTCTACTTGCATTATGGTTTAGTTGCCAACAAGACTTCTCATGAGATAACACCACAAATTAGAAAAAGTGAAGAACATGAATCTACGATATTTGTTACCTCATACCCACATTTACATTATCGTTTCAAAAGTATTTAACTGAATCAAAATAAATCATAAATTCTCGACAAATTTTGAAAAAAATCTCTCTTTACATATGTTCTCTATCACCCAAAGAAGAGAAATAGAGCAAATATTCAATTATCAGCTCCCGTTCTGCTTTCAGTCGACACTGTGTATGGCGTGCAAAAGTCAAACAATTGACTTATTAAAAGCAATTCATTTAATATTACACTATTATTTATGTCATTTGTTATATACATGGAATAGGTGATCGGGAAAAAAGTTTCACTAAAAGTGATACTACCAGAAAAATAGCTGCCCACACATGAGTAGATATTTCACATCAATGATCAGGTGATCTGACAAAAAGCATAACTTAAATAAATACTACACATTTTTTTACATCATTTAATTGTCATTACTTTCATGAAGTAGAATAGATTATAACTTCTTTTATAATCATGTTTCGAGCATGAAAAATTTATCCACTTTTTAGTGACTAATTTTGCAAGAACTCTGATTCAGCTTTTACTTTTAGAAAGGTCGTCTTTTTCAATCACAATTTCTCTTTCAAAATTCGAACAGGAATCTTTGATTAAAAAAATTAAACTCAATCCTGCTCAAACCAAGATAATTGTACTAATTTCACCTTTTAAACTACGATAAACAAATATATTGATTTGGGTAATTTAGGAATACACTCTCTAGTTATGTAGAAAATACAAAATTGAGACGTGCACTGTTGCAGCAGGGGCGTGGATTAGAAACAACAATACTACAAGATAATATTGGCTCTCATACGAACAGGGATATGTACGACAATACAACATACGAGAAGAATAAAAACCATAATACAATAAATCAAGTATTTTATCCCAAATGCCGTCTTCTAGTTCATCATCACCTCCTTCTACTGTCTCTCGAAGATCATTCAGCACCCAAAGTTAGAAGCTCTATTTGAAGCCGACACGAATTATGATACAAGTTTGCCTGTCACTACAGGTGTGACAAGTACAACGACAACAAGAGTAAATTCGTTATAGATTCCTTCTGAAAAAGAATAAAGCATATTGAAGTCCCTTCCCTCTCCCTAATAACTGCAATTTTTATGTTATTTTGGTCTGTTCAATGAGATTATTATGTTATTAGTTTTTGAGTAATTATAAATCAAATCAGCAAGTTTAAAATACTAAAATAGTGCCCTCACCTCAGAATTCAGTGAATACGGTATCTCTCAGTTAGACGATCATAGTAAAGAGATAGGATAGGAAGCCGGAAACAATTCTAATCAAACTATTAATCTGTGGAGAAACAGAAATTACCAGTCTATAGACAGCCAGCATTTGGCGATTCACAGTCCAACACGTTGATTTGACCAGAGATTTTTGCTTTACAAGCTGGACACATGAATCCAACAGAATCTGGTTGTATTTCAGAATTGACAGCGTCATGGTTAAACTCTATTCCACACCATACACATACAGTTGTAAGCTGCGATTCAAACTGAACTGAGGATAAATACGTGTCTTCCATCACTGTGTCATTGGCCAATTCAGCTGATACAGCAGGCGGAGAAGGAGAATCCTGAATCCTTGCAAAATCATAATCAACACTATCTATTTCATCAAACCTCAATTCCTCGAGACCCTTCACGCTATCATGTTCATTTTCAAGACTGGAAAACTGTTTTCCTCCCTGTCAATGAGCAACAACAACAATTTTTCAAGGTTAAAGTTCAGCACTACCTACCAGTTGAGACTTATCATGGCTGGGGTAGTAGCTAATTGCTCATAAGAGATTTACAGTTAATCGTTCTAGATTATAATAATCACCATAACTAGCTTTTAGCATGAGTTGAACCGAAGAAAGAAAAAAACATTGACAAATGTACAGTGCAGTGCACAGGCACAACGTTAACGGCTAGCAGTTTCAAATTCCTCATATTTCCAGCACACGCCAACTTTAAGAAAAGCATAACACATGGCATGCTAAGACAGGGCAAATAAATTTTTAATCTGAGGACTTAAGGCAGGTCAGACCTTCGATTCCTTCATCTCCCCAAAAAACAAACTAATTCAAATAAACAGATTTATATTTTTCTCCATGTAAAATACATGGAAGGCCAGAATAATAAGAAAAAAACAAGAAATTAAAAACTACATAACATGCAAAGTCAGCATTGGGTTCAGAAAGAATGGACCTGTTATTCAATCAACAATTAATAAAAAAAAAAGTGAAAAAAAGCTTCTATAAATGATGTAATCCTTAGAGGAAATACGAATGAGCAAATGACTGACTATTTACTTAGTGCAGCAGTATAGCAGATTAAAGTCAAATGGCTAAGGATGGAAAATAAATATTTATACTGCGAGTGTTGCATAGAAGAGCATTAACAATTATATGAAAGCACACGAAATGATCACTATGGAACAATAATTGACCAGACGACAAAACTGGTTCTTAAAACCACGTGTTGTTGAAAAACTAGAAATGTGTGCCAAGGGCATTGTAAATAGTAAAGAATTACAACAATGGTTCGATACAAAGTAAAACAAGAATACATTCAGAGACACAAATGAGGATAAGCACGGTAGTCCACATGCCATGTCATGCATTTGCATGCACATACAGGTGACCTCATATCAATCACTTTCTAAGAGGAGCTTGGTATAATATATGTAGGACTATTCCCTCAATTTTTCAACATATATGGAATCCTTAAAATAAAGGCATCCACAGTTATGCCTTATACCTTATCAGAGCTGAATGCAGGCAAACAATCCATAGGTTGTTCTGTGGATATAGAGGAGTTAAAAGCACTAGAATGTACCACATTTTCTTCAGAAGCTGCCATTACCATCTCTGGGACATCAGTACTAACGGTAACAGGTACATCTTTCAAGCAATTTAAACCAAATTCTAACTCACTCTTGTTACTAATGCCTTCATCAGGTTTAAACTGAACTTTAGCATTAGAAGATTCAGAATTTTCACCCTTTTCCGATTCTGGTATAATGTTAAGTTCAGATAAAGGAAGTATACGAACTTCAGAAACACCATCCAAATCAATCCCAGATTGATCCAGTTCCTCAATAGTCAATTCCACATCATCTTTTATTTCGGAAGTCTCGGATGCTTTAACATCTTGCTTATTTACAGATAACAAACCCATGTTATCAAGAAAAGTAACCATTTTTACATCTATCACACGGTTATCATCATCAACTTCCTCTACCTTTCCATCCATTCCATGATGATCCACATTTTTCTTAGTCAAGCTATCTTCCATCTGCTTTTCACTGATTGGAGCCTCAGAGTTTCCATCTTGGTCCAAGTAACCAACAGCGACATCCGAAGCAGGAATCCCATTCAGTTTAGCTAAATGATGGGATTCTGTGACACAACCCTCCATAATAGAGTTTTGAGCAATTTCAATGAGGGCATCCATCTTAGATATCCTTAACGGCATGTCCTCCCTGACTGGAGACTTGTCATCTGTCCTCTGGACATTAATCTGACCTGGTGAATCTTCTACTCTCCTCACATAATTCCTAACATGAATCCCCACATGACCATTGTAACGACGCCTTTCAAGAAACACCTTATGGCAGAACTGGCACTCAAACTTCCCATCTTTAATTATAACTCCATCTCCAACAGAGGAACCAAGCCGGTACCGCCTTGTCGTCCTCTGGTGAACTGACAACAGGTGCTGCAAGTACGAATCCTTCTCGTCAAAACTCATATTGCACTTGCGACACTCAAACAGATCTTGAATCTGCACATCTGCAAGATTTTCAATTCCCAACAAGGCAACCTCTTTGACTCTTTCATGAGCACCCGCAAATAATCCAGGCACCTCCGCGTTCACGGCAACAATCTGTCTCTGATCTTGACGTTCAGGAGTGACACCAGCAGACTACAGCACAAACACACAGCCCATAAATTTCACAATAACATTTAACAAACAGATTCACCTCCTCTAATGCGAGGATGAGCACTTCAGAGGATAAAGGGCAATAATAATAATAATCTTTAATGAGAAAATCAACTGTTATGATTGCAATCAATTCTAAGGTTTTAATAGCACGTGTTTAGTTTCATCACAATTCTTAACTACTGATTCTCTAGTTAATTTTGAGAGCACTTTGTACTCTATAAATGCTCCAAGAGCCAAATCCTTAACAAAATCAACCACGACAACAAAATGTGTACTTACCTTTTCAGCAGGTACTATCTGCTCCTGCACTAAATTTTCACTCCTGCGACTACTTTGCGATTGCCCATCGCCATTACCCAGAAGAGACTGTAAATACGAAGAAACCTCTTTGCAAGACACAAAGTGCTGTCCACTAGGGCTGCACGGCGGAATATCAAATATAGGATAAGCCCTAAGGAACAGTAGAGTTATAACGAAAAAGGAAGTTACCAAGTGATGAAGGAAGAAGAAACAAAACCTAATGTATCTGCGGCAATAGATCCACGCACGACCGTCCTTCCTCTTCAAACCGAGAAGAATCTTCCAACTGAGTGGCAACACATCGCCGAAATCCGAGGCATCAACAATCCTGCGTTTCTTCCTACGGCTCCCCCATTGGCCAGGCAAATCCCTCAAAAACCCTAACAGCTCCTCTTCGCTGCTCAAACCCTCTGTGCGCCTCTTGAGCTCATCGGCGAAGGGGTCTTGGGAGGTGGCCAACTGCGAGAGATCAACGGCCACGCCGTTTCGGTTAAGAATGTCGATTCCGCGGTAGCAGTGTTCAAGGTGGAGTTTGAGCTTGGGCTTGCGGCCTCGCTTGCGCTTGACATTGGGTGGGGGAAGGGAAGGGGAAGCGAGGTGGACCTGGTCGAACTTGGGGTCCTCTCGGATGAGTTGTTTAAGGTAGTCAATGATGAGACGGTTTTCGGCGTTCTCGGGGTCGTGAGCGGGGAGGGGAGGGGGTTTGGGGGCGGGAAGTAGGCCGGCGAGGCGGCGGCGGCGGCCCGTCGGGGAGGACTGGGGGCGGGAGTAGGTCTGGCGGCGGGAGCCGGCGCTCTCGTTGAAGAGCGCGGGGTCGATCTTGGGTGTGACGAGGTCATTGGTGGCGCGAAGGTCGAAGGCGCAGAGAGAGGAGAGAGAAAGGGCGAGAAGCTCGGAGTGAGAGAGAGTGGTAGAGTCTATGCACGCAAGTGACTCCACTTTCAACGCTGCGGCTTCCATTTCTGAACTCAGCTTAAGCTTCCACGATTTCAAAATACTCATCAGCGACTCCTCCTATCTTCATTTTTTCCACACTTTTTTCATGACTTTAATCCATATTACTGTTTTTCCATTATCAACAACACACTTCTTTAAAGCTTAATAAAACCTACCCTCTGCATATGTTTTTTTTTATCATAACTGTTTCTTCTTTATATTTGGAATTCAAGAATAATTTTTTAATTATAACATTATTAAGTGAAACTAACGAAAATCTTATCAAAATTCGTATGTATTATCAAAATTCGTAGAAAGTGTACGGAGTTCATAAGTCTGGTGATTATACAAAATTCTACAGATTTCAATTTTGAAACACAGATAAAATTAAATTTCAAACTATGAGAAATACACAACTTCAGATAACCTTGAAATTTGATACACATTAACAAGAGTTCAAAATTTAATAAACACACACAATTTACCATAAACTAATCTTAAAATTTGTTACATATTGCATAACATGTTTGTTAAGTTAAGTTATATACTATTTGTGTTTTTCAAATATCAAAATATGAAGTTGTGTGTGGTCACTAATATGAATCTGGTATGTTTTTTTGGATAAGGAGTTTTACATTGAATTTTGAAACCCGGGAACTATATCCACTCAAAAGAATTAGCTGGATTTCTTAATCTGATTAATTCTCCCTGATTATGTTAATATTACCAAGAGGATAAGATAGGAAAAAGGAAAGGATTGGAAGTGTAGAAAGAAAAGTGTGATATGCAGCAAGTGTCCAAATTCTTTTAGGAGCAGCGCACTTATTCATGGCGGCTTTGTTCGCGTTGATGGATCAATGGGCATTGAGTTTCCTTTTTTACGATTTTTTTTTTTTCTTTCCGCTTTAGTTAACTCTGATTTATTTATAAAATTCAATTGAACTCTTCGTTTTCAAAAATTCAGTTCAACATCTTCATGGCTTAATGACACTAATGGTATGTTTGAAATAATCATAGTTTCTTTTAATGTACTTCTAAAGAATATAATTTATGTTTAGTTTAATTCTTACGGCTAACTGTCCTGTTGTGCAATGTCCTGTTGTGCAATCAATGAAACATCATCCTTGATATGTCATCATCATCTCTTATCTCAAGAAATCCTAATTTTTTTCTTACACAAATCTTAACCACCACCTAACACCATCTCCATCATTTTCTTCATCTTAAACATCCAAAAACACCACCCATGGCCACCTACCAACACCTTCGTTGGTGCCACCCGTGCATCCAACAACAACCACCATAAAACCCATTATTGTGAATCAAATGAACCCAAAATGAAAAAAGAAATTCATGGAAAAAGATAAAGAAAGGATCACCCCTAATTGTGATAACGAGAACCAACATTCTTCCAAAGAACAAATCAAATACATACTCCAAAAGAAAATTCCAAGTTCAAAAATCCTACGCAAAACCCAGACCTGCAAGAAAGAACAAAATCCCTAACCACTTGTAAAACAGAAAATAACCAATAATTCTCCAAATCAATTTTGAAACAAAAATCATATATTTCAATTTACAAAAACCAGATAACACAACAAAAACCCCCAAATCGAAACCCTCAATCACTAGAAAGAAGATGATGGTGAAGGCACGAGATGAAGATGGTGGCGCATGGAGGTGGTCGTAGTGGCATCCTGGTGATGATCTTCTGGGTTGCGTTTGCAAGTCTGTGGTGATTGCGGCGACAGCCTGAGGGTTTAGGTGTGGTAGCGCTAGGGTTAGGTGGTTAGAGAGAAATTAGGGTTTTAGTTTTTGTGTTGGGCTTAAGGTTGAAGAAGATGGTGACATGACAACAATTAAATATCATCTCATTGAATTTTGCACAATAGAATAGTGTATCGTTAATTATTTAAACATCGTCGACAAAAAAGATTAAATTAAACATAAACTACATTCTCTATAATAACATTGAAAAAAAAATCAAGACCATTTCAAACAAGCCTAATATGGACTATCAGTACTATTAAGCCTATCTTCATTTTATGTAAAAAGAACTAACACTGTCGTTTCGTTCAAAATGAACCCACATTGCGGAATTAAATGTATCGACTACTACAATTGGTACTATCTAAGGCGTTTCCTAAAAGTTTAAATAATGAACAGGTTGAAAATGAGATCAAACAGGAAAAAGGAAACCAAATCTCCTAATAAACGTGAAAATGAGATCAAACAGGAAAAAGGAAACCAAATCTCCTAATAAACGTGAAAATGAGATCATCTAAGAAGAAATAAGTGATCATAGTTTCATAGATTAGGTTTGAATTTAATACCTTGCTAAATGTAAATAGAAAAATAAATAGTCTTTATACAAAATATGCTTTGTTGGATTGTTAGAAATGTAGGGTTGGCTTCTGCAATAAAAGACTGATAAGCCTAAACATTCATTGCAAAGTTTGCTTCTCAAGGAATACAGTAAGCTTATAATATATATAGTGATTTCTACTTTTATATCTTACAAAAACTGATAACATTATAAGTAAAATGTTTCTGTTTCAATATTCTCAGCTAAGCTTCTAGCTAACTTTCATAATTTTTCTTGAAATAATAAGTACCGTTGGAAGCATTAATATTTCATTACAGTGTGCACATGAACTTGTAAACGAAACTACCGGCATACCCATGGTTGTGTATTAATTTTCAGCTAGTGGTTATAATATCCTACTAATTCAACTTATTTTGATGACATTAATTAGTAGTAAGTTATAGTGGGTGGCTCCAAGCTATAGAGTTTACGTAACTGGTGAATACCTGTAAGATTGAAACTTGGTGAGTGGAAACATTAGCAATGGTAGTACAGATCCATTACCACTGATGCGTTGTTCATATCTCTACTTCAGGATTTGTTTTTCCCGATATTTTTTTAATCTCAGTCAGATAAGATAATCTCAATCAGATAAGATAGGCCTGTATAAGAAAGAAACACGCAATGCATGGCCGAGAAACTTGGGAGAGAAAGACAAACGTGGCATTTTCATTGCCATTATCTTCTCTTTACACCCATATCGAAAGAAGAAGTCTTGTCAACTTTGTAAATTTTTTTGGGAAAAGGGACCCAGAAGACTCATGTTTGATCTCACAAAGATAACGATATATAAAATAATAAAGCAGAACCAATGGTAATATACTAATGATCAATTCATAAAGTCTAACTTTGTCATGAGATTTAGACATCTCTGTCAGGCGGTGGTAAATCAGGATAATATGTTCTTTTCTTCATATAGTAAACTTAAGAAATACACAATTTGTTGCAAGTACTGTGTTATCCTAACTCCAGAAATATCTGCAGCCATCATTTCTTGCTGAACATTCACCATAAATTTTCCTTTGAATTAGTTGGGTTGGCAATAAGTAGGTCCATGAATTTTGTCCTTTTCTTGGTGCCGCTCTGGAAAAGTTGTCTATTCTGGTACCACGAGAGATGCTTATATTGTCATTTGTGTTACTCCATGTGAAGATATATGTACAGTCTGTTCTCATCTTGCAAGAGAAGAAAGGAAAAGCGAAAGATGAGTTACATTGCAGATAGAAAGCCTCACGCTGTGGTGACTCCATATCCAGCACAAGGACATGTGACCCCTTTGCTCAAACTAGCGAAGCTGCTTCACCTCAGAGGTTTTCACATAACCTTTGTGCACACTGAGTACAACTACAAACGCATGCTCAGATCAAGAGGTGCCAATGCTCTCGATGGCCTACCAGATTTTCGCTTTGAGACCATCCCAGATGGCCTTCCTCCATTGGAGAACGATGATGTTACTCAACCCGTACCCGCAACTTTTGACTCTATCCGAAAGAACTTCCTTCAACCCTTTTGTGACCTTCTTCATAAACTTAACCATTCTGCCTCTCAGGGTCTCATTCCCCCACTTACTTGCTTAGTTTCTGACGGTTGCATGTCCTTTGCTGCACAAGCTGCTCAACGATTTGCACTTCCTAACGTTATCTGTTGGCCTGCTAGTGCCTGTTCGTTATTGTCTGTTATGAACTTTCCCACCGCGGTCGAGAAAGGTCTCTCACCACTCAAAGGTTGGCGTCAACATATGTACTTTCGTTCTTAAACTCATATGTATTGTTTATTAGCACGTGTTTGTTTGGTACATCTTTAGCACAACGAACAAAAAAAATTTAGTATCCCCGAACAAATATTTAAATTTTGGAAAAAAATTCTTTGACAATTTTTTTTTTTACAATTTTTTTTGAAAACGCAAATTAACGCAAATGAAACGGTAAAATATATATGTGAAAAAGTTGCTAAAAAAAATGTTATTAAAATATTATAATCTCAAATATAACTTTTATTTTAAAAAGTTCAAGTTTTGTCTGTAGACTACTTTTCGTCAAGTAGAACTTTTTACCGAATTTTGTAATTATCTTACAATTTGAACACTGTGATAACTTTCTTATAAACAAGTATCGAAGAAAATAAAGAAAATTTGCCCTGATATCAATTCATACAGGAAGCTTTAAGCAATGGCTTTTGTGTTTATGATATGCAGACGAGAGTTATCGGACAAACGGGTTTTTGGACTCCAAAGTTGACTGGATTCCTGGCATGGAGAATTTTCTGCTGAAGGACATGATTGACTTCTTATGGACAACGGATCCAAATGATGTACTTTTGCAGTTTTTCGTTGAATTTGCAAATACAGTTGAAAAAAACTCAATAATTCTTCTTAACACTTTTGACGAACTTGAGGACGATGTACTGAATGCTCTATCGTTTATTTTCCCTTCTGTTTATCCTATTGGTCCGTTATCTTTACTTTTAAACCAAAGTCCACATCAGCACTTGGAATCTTTAGGTTACAATCTTTGGAAGGAAAATACTGAGTGTGTCAATTGGCTCGAATCCCAGAAACCTGGATCTGTTATTTATGTGAATTTTGGCAGCATCACAGTTATGTCCGCTGAGCAAATGTTGGAGTTTGCTTGGGGTTTGGCCAACAGCAAGAAACCGTTTTTGTGGATCATTAGGTCCGATCTTGTCGCCGGAGGTTCCGTGATTTTGTCTTCAGAGTATGTGAATGAAACTCGAGACAGAAGCCTGATAGTAAGCTGGTGTCCACAGGAGGAAGTGTTGAACCATCCTTCAGTTGGTGGTTTCTTGACTCACTGTGGATGGAACTCGACGACTGAAAGTGTTTCCGCCGGAGTCCCAACCCTGTGCTGGCCATTTTTTGCAGATCAGCCAACAAACTGTAGATATATGTGCAGTGAGTGGGAGATTGGGATTGAGATTGATAGAAATGCGAAGAGAGAGGAGGTGGAGAAGGTGGTGAATGAGTTGATGGTAGGGGAGAAGGGAAAGAAGATGAGAGAAAAGACCGTGCACTTAAAGAAGAAAGCGGAGGAGGCAACAAGACCCGGTGGTCGGTCATACATGAACTTGGACAAAGTAATTAAGGAGGTGTTGCTTAAGGAGAAGACATCATTCGATTAAAGGTTGTTTCTTTTTCATAATGTTCTTCTGGAAGATCTTCTGCTTTACAACCTGTTGCACTGTGATGGAATGGGGGCGGTTTGGAACGCCTTGTAGAACTACCCAAGATCTTCTACTTGACATTTCAAAGTGTCATTCATTCCTATCTTTGTAAGGATATTTACAGACTTTTTATCAATTAATTAATTCTCAGTTTATATATATTTTTTATATAATTCAATATTCTTACGCAATAGGTAAAATGGACACGTGAACAGTACTAGCCACCTTATATTAGATATTATTTTCTATTGTTTAATATTCTGATTGTTTATATTTATTTTTTATTCAGTTATATAATATTATGATCAAATAATTGGTTAGAGATAGCTATTCTATATCTTCACTAACTTACTCTATTAATAATAATTAATTCTATCTTATAAGATATGAATGTCCGGAATGTAGCTAAATAAATAAAGTACGTATGATAGGAAAAGAAAACAAAGATTAGAAATGCTAATGAAATGTTAGGTGCCCAACTTTCCGTAGTGTGAAATGATTTGGTGGCAGAATTTTCACAGCTGCTATTGTTTAGTGATTGAGTTGAAACTTTGTTGAACTAAGTCCAAAACCACACTCGTTACAGATTCTTCGCAATCTGTGATGGAACATGTGCTGAACCATTGAGTGAGGACTTCACAAAAATGAAAGATAATGATCAGAGTTTAAACTTAATTTGACTTTAATGTGAAAAAGAAAAATGTTTTGTAATTCAAAATCAGGAATCATGTATCAACCCAGAAACGATAATCGTTCTGTATATACTCCAGACTTTCAGTATCATTACTATAAAAAAAATCAATCGGTTTACGTGAGATCCGATGACCCTGTCCACACTTTGACTGCTATTATTATTTTTCTGTATCTTGCGTAAGATTTAGTAAAGCCTTCTGCTTATGTCTTCATTTGGTATATTTAATTCATTAAGAAGAGGTTTGTTTGTTGTCTCTCAACTTCAGATTCGCAAATGACAGATGAATATGGTCCTCATTCATTGAATATGAAATCAATGAATCGTCCTCTTCCGATAGCCGCCGGATTCAATAATAATAATGTAGGTCCAACGTCACCGATGATTCCAAAATAATTATTCCAATAAAATATGGTCCTGCAATCCTTAAATTTGAACTTGTATTGCTAGAGTTTCAATTTCTATTCATAGACCATAGACCAAGCATCGAAAGATAAGCATGAGTTACTTTGCAGAGAGAAAGCCACACGCTGTGTTCACTCCATATCCACTTCAAGGACATATAAATCCATTGTTCAAACTAGCAAAGTTGCTTCATCTCAGAGGTTTTCATATAACCTTTGTCAACACTGACTATAACCACAAACGTTACCTCAAATCAAGGGGTCCTAATGCCCTTCGGGGTCTCCCAGATTTTCGCTTTGAAACCATCCCAGATGGTCTTCCTCCTCTGGATGACGATGTTGATGGTGATGTTAGTCAACACATACCCTCTCTCTGTGACTCTATCAGAAAGAACTTTCTCCAACCCTTTCGCAAACTTCTTGCTAGACTTAACCACTCTGCAACTACTGGTCTCAACCCCCCAGTTACCTGCTTGGTTTCTGACTGTTTCGTGACTTTTCCTATTCAAGCGGCTAAAGAACTTGAAATCCCTGTCCTTCTCCTTTCCCCACTCAGTGCTGCTGCATTATGGTCTTTTATGCACTATGGTACTCTGGTTCAAAGAGGAATCGTACCCCTTAAAGGTATACAGTTATGTTCCTCATCTATTGAATATAGTTAGTATCTATATGTAGGTATGATAAAACTTGTTTTAATTTCTTCAAGATTTGCACATGATTGACTTTAGTACCTATAATTTTGAAAGGACAACTTTAGTCCACTTCCTTTTGAACTGTGGTGAATTTTGTGACTGTTTGTCATTTTGACTGGATGAGGAACAAAATTGATCATACAAAGATCAATATACTCTTTTTAGTATACAGGGATTGACTCCATTTTCTTATAATCTTAAGGAACTTAAAACTGCGATTACATTTTTTAATGTACTCCGTAATATGTGTTTTCATATATGGATCTCTTAGCTGCTGGCCTTTGTGATGATGACATGCAGATGAGAGTTATCTGACAAATGGGTATTTGGAAACCAAAGTGGACTGCATTCCAGGTCTGAAAAATTATCGCCTGAAAGACCTGCCTGACTTTTTGAGGACAACAGATCCAAATGATACAATGTTAAACTTTTTCATCGAAGAAACTGTTAAAATTCCCAGCGGCTCTGCTATTGTTTTTAATTCTTTTGATGAACTTGAAAGAGATGCAATGAATGCTATCTACTTTTCCTCTATATTCCCTTGGGTTTATACCATCGGTCCTTTCCCTTTACTTTTGAATCAAAGTCCGCAAAACCACTTGGCGTCTTTAGGTTCCAGCCTTTGGAAGGAAAATACCGGTTGTCTTGAATGGCTTGAATCCAGGGAAGCTGGAACCGTAGTATACGTGAATTTTGGCAGCATCACAGTTATGTCTGCTGAGCAAATGTTGGAGTTTGCTTGGGGTTTGGCCAACAGCAAGAAACCGTTTTTGTGGATCATCAGGCCTGACCTTGTCACTGGAGGTTCCGTGATTTTATCATCAGAGTATGTGAATGAAACTAGAGACAGAAGCCTGATAACAAGCTGGTGTCCACAGGAGAAAGTGTTGAACCATCCTTCAGTTGGTGGTTTCTTGACTCATTGTGGATGGAACTCAACCACTGAAAGTATTTGTGCTGGAGTGCCAATGTTGTGTTGGCCATTTTTTGCAGATCAGCCAACAAACTGTAGATACATGTGCAGTGAGTGGGAGATTGGGATTGAGATTGATAACAATGCGAAGAGAGAGGTGGTGGAGAAGCTGGTGAATGAGTTCATGGTGGGGGAAGAGGGAAAGAAGATGAGAGAAAAGACGATGCAACTAAAGAAGAAAGCAGAGGAGGCAACAAGACCCGGTGGTAATTCATACGTAAACTTGGACAAAGTAATCAAGGAGGTGTTGCTTAAGCAGAAGACATCATTCGATTGAAGGGTTTTTCTAATTGATAATGTTGTGTTTTCTAATATCTTCCTCATTTCAAACTGCCGTTAATTCCTGTTTTCAGTTTATATAAAAGGGTTTTTTTTTTAATGCATCCTAATATTTTGATAATTTTTTTACTAATAAAATGTGTCATTATTTTATTAGTTTGTTAAATTTATATTTAAAAATTCTTTTAAAAAAATCAATCACAAATTATGTGTTTTAAAAAATTAAAAATAGTTGTTAAAAAAAATTCTTTTGAAATAGAAGAATATTATCTTATGCCAGCTTGGTGACCTTAATAAATAAAAATAAAATATTATAATTAAATAATAATTTATAAAGTTATAAAAGGGAGGAAGTAGCATATGCTTTTGAGATTCAGTGGCTGCATGTCTTTTTTTGTTTTCTTCGTTAATGATATGAGACATGTCTAGGATACCTTCCTCGTTTTGGCCGCGTAATTACACTTGTCAGATGTGATAACGTAGGACTCCGACAATGTATTAGGACGGCAATAAGTTACAACTTTTTCACTGTAAGCAGGTTCCAAACTCAAACATAACTTTTAACTTTTAACTATTTATATTTACATTGATAAAATATTATCTTTTTGAATCAAGATTTTACCAATTTATTTTGATACTATTTTAAAATATCTCTTATCAATAAAATATCTTTTATATATATATATATATATATATATATATATAAACTCATATTTATTTTTTATTTGTTTATTTCTTATTTGTTTATTTCTTATTTGTTCTAATGTGAGAATTTTGTTTATATTTAATATTCACTGTGTTTACACTTTCATTTTTTATAGTGTATATTTTTGAAGTGTGAAACAAACGGATTATTTAAATATTAATTTGTTGATTAATATAATTAATCAATTCGATTACGTTTAGATAAAGGTTGAATTGTACCAAATATGATAATTATCATTAATTATAAACATATGGAAGAGAGAAATACCATATGTGTGACAATATAGCGTGAGAAGGTGTTGATATTTTTTTTAAAGAAAAATAATAGAATGATTGATATTTGTATTTATTTCATACATAATATTATAAAAAATAAACTTTTATATTTTAAAAAAGCAAATATATAATAATAAAATATAAATAAATGTAGAAAAATTGTTTGAAAAAAAAATCTATTTTGAGGAGAGGAAGAAATACAGTGTTTTGATATCAGACACGCGAGAGGTGTATTTGAAATTTGAAAGATATTTTGGGACGGTATTTGAAAAGAGACACGTGTTATAAGATGTAAATACGCGTCAAAATTTAAAGTGTGTTAAAATTAATTTATTTAATTAATTTTTATACTTTTGATTATTAGTTTTGTTTGATATTTAAATTATATTATTTCTAGAGAAGTGCACGAGAGAGACTGAGATATTTACAACCTCCATTTTCTTTTACGAAAAGATAAACTCTACACGTATTAAATTGTTGTCAAAAGTCTACTAATCTCTTAATGATAATTAAATGAAATAAGTAATTAAAATTTATTTATATCAAAAAAAAGTGTGACCAGGCTTACATCCAATAGAATGATCGTTAGTAAGATGGAGTAGATAGGCTTGGCCAATTTTGAAAATTATTATATGTATAGTAAGAATATAATTTAAATAATTTTAATTTTTGTATTGTATCATTTTAAAAAATAAAAGTATATCATTAATATTTTAATATAAATTACAAAGGAATTAGGTTTTAATTATTGATTAAATTCCTTTATAGAATTTTCGATATCACAAAGTGGAGAATGGACAGAGTTTTTCTAAATCTTGAATGGTATTGTTCACACATGATTTTTCTTTTGAAAACATGTGGTTCACATATAATTGACTCGCAGGACAACATTATTGAAGGTCTTTGACTTTCTGAAAACTTCCAATATATAATATTAATAATAATGATAATGACGATGATAATAATAATAATAATATGATAAATAATGTAAATAATGTATTATAACAAAATAATATTTTACGTGATTGTCAACTGATACAATCAAAAAGATATGGAAGTACTGAAAATGCTAGAAGGGACGAATTGGTACCCTACCTCACCATTCCCACGTAACAATATCTTCTTTTCATGACATTTTTTAAGAAAAAATGGTATAGTTCAAAAAAACAGCCTTGTTACCTGCGGATGAAGGAATTAGGAGAACCAGTTTCCTTTCGTTAAAATAGTTCTTAATTAAAAGTAAAATGTAAATCAAAATTTGCTGGAAACAACTTTGGCGCAGATTCACAATAATTAAGAGATATTGCAACTGTCTTCATCAGTGTCAGAAAGTTATTGCTGAAACAAAAATGTTGATTGGAGTGTGCTGTATATGTTGAGGCGACGCAGAGGCTAAGAGGCTTTTCCTTCAAAGGGAAAAACGAAGATGAGCAACATTGCAGAGAGAAAGCCACACGCTGTGCTGGTTCCAGTTCCACTTCAAGGACATATAAACCCTTTGTTCAAACTAGCAAAGCTCCTTCATTCCAGAGGCTTTCACATAACCTTTGTCCACACTGACTACAACCACAAACGTTACCTCAAATCAAGGGGCCCTAATGCCCTTCGGGGTCTCCCAGATTTTCGCTTTGAAACCATCCCAGATGGTCTTCCTCCTTTGAATGACGATTCTGATGGTGATGTCAGTCAACACATACCCTCTCTCTGTGACTCTATCAGAAACAACTTCCTCCAACCCTTTCGCCAACTTCTCGCTAAACTTAACCACTCTGCAACTACTGGTCTCAACCCCCCAGTTACCTGCTTGCTTTCTGACTGTTTCATGAGTTTTCCTATACAAGTTGCTCAAGAACTTTCTGTCCCTATTATTCTACTTTCCCCTGTCAGTGCAGGTACATTCTTGTGTTTTATGCACTTCCGTTATCTGGTGGATAAGGGAATCGTACCTCTCAAAGGTATCAATTTATGTTCTTCCTCCATATAATATGTGTATAGATTCGTTCGTTTACGGATCTCACTGTTATTGTGGTTATGATGTGCAGATGAGAGTTATCTGACAAACGGATATTTGGACACCACCAAAGTAGAATGTATTCCGGGTTTGAACAATTTTCGCATGAGGGACCTTCCTAGCTATGTAAAGACAGCAGATCCAAATGATTTCATGCTAGAATATTTCATTGAAGTAGCTGGTAGAGTTCCTACAGTCTCGGCTATTGTTTTTAATACTTTCGATGAGCTTGAGAGAGATGCTATGAATGCTCTCTCTTCTATGCTCCCTTCTCTCTGCACCATTGGTCCTTTCCCTTCGTTTTTGGATCAAATTCCGAATAACCACTTGGCTTCTCTTGGTTCCAATCTTTGGAATGAAGATCCCAAGTGTCTTCAGTGGCTTCAATCCCAGGAACCCAGATCCGTAGTTTATGTGAATTTTGGCAGTATCACTGTTATGTCTGCAGATCAACTGTTGGAATTTGCTTGGGGTTTGGCCAATAGCAAGAAACCGTTTTTGTGGATCATTAGGCCTGACCTTGTTATTGGAGGTTCCGTGATTTTGTCATCTGATTTTGTGAATGAAACTAGAGACAGAAGCCTAATAGCAGGTTGGTGTCCACAAGAACAGGTGCTGAACCATTCATCAGTTGGTGGATTCTTGACTCATTGTGGATGGAACTCAATCACTGAAAGTGTTTGTGCTGGAGTCCCAATGCTGTGCTGGCCATTTTTTGCAGATCAGCCAACAAACTGTAGATATGTGTGCAATGAGTGGGAGATTGGGATTGAGATTGATACCAATGTGAAGAGAGAGGAGGTGGAGAAGCTGGTGAATGAGTTGATGGTAGGGGAGAAGGGAAAGAAGATGAGAAAAAAGACGATGTATTTGAAGAAGAAGGCAGAGGAGTTCACCAAACCCGGTGGTCGTTCATACATGAACTTGGACAAAGTAATTAAGGAGGTTTTGCTTAAGCAAACATCATTTGATTGAATGGTTTTTCCTTTTTATAATGTTGTACTGTAATAATCCATTGATCTTATTTTCTCTGGACTTTCTTTGAAATCGAAATAATGGGTCGGTTACGAGTGCTAATTTGTGTTCTTTGTAGCAGTACCTAATATCTTCTCGACATTTCAAATTTGTTATCAATTAACTAATTTTCATTTTATTATTTCTTTTCTTTTAAATTTTTCCTGCAGTAAATTTTTATGTTAACATTACATTTTTCTGAAGATGAAGCGATGGAAAAACGAAATTTTTATTATAAACTTGTCTTGAAATCGGCACAGTTATTGTTATTTCAAGCCACAACCGTTGTACAGAATTTAAGCATGCTCTCTCACTCGACATTTGACAATCTAGTTTAAGTTTTGCTGTATTATAAGCTGTGCTCCTTCAACTAGCTGCTTTACCACTTCTCCAGCAGGCAGAATTTCCTTGATGAGACCAACACCTTCGCCAGCAAACATCACCATGCTCTCGAGATCTCCTATAGTTGTCACGTTTGGAACAGTACCTGCAAAGCGTCGTATATCTTTGTCCTGTTTCATGCAAAAAGTATAGTCAAACACAAATGTTGTAGAGATAACAGTTGCATATAAGAATGTTAGCTTTGTTACATACCACGCCATTAATTGTTGAATGGCCAATGATGGGTTGGTTGGCTTCGTTTTCTTGTGCCGGAAGCGATCTCCATTCCTTATAGAAAGGTGTCTGCAAGACACGATGAGGAGCACCAGGCCATCTTGCCCTCCCAAACACATCCGTGTATGCAGTCTCATCAAATTCAACCAATTTTCTTTTGTATGTGGAATGAGCATTGCTTTCCTCAGTTGCCACAAACCTGCAAACAAGACTCTTGGCATGAAAACATATATAAAAAGGTGTAATAGTGTCAGAAATAATCTAATTCAAATTGAGATTATTGGGTTGGACATGGAGACAGTGCTGGGAACCTTCGTATATCTGATCACAACTGAAAATGGTTTGTTTTTTCATATAGATTTATCCAAACATATGAAACTTTCTAATAAGTGATTATTTCACTTAAAGGGTACTATATTTTAAAGAAGTTAAAAGCCCCGTTATAGGCTTCAATCATGGAGGCAGAATTATTGATTTAAACACAATATTGTATATGCCAAGATATTACAGCAACGATAGGAGAGCAAGTTAGTGAAATATGATTAATGTGAAAGTAATATTTCAAAACCTGGTGCCTAAACAGACGCCTTGAGCACCAAGGGCTAGAGCAGCAACATAACCCCGACTATCCACAATTCCTCCAGCTGCAATAACTGGTATCTCTCGGTCACCAACCAGATCGACCACCCTTGGCACCAATGTAATTAGACTATCCTGCAATTACATGAAAGGGAAAGCACTTTCTCTGAGTGGCAAAAATGTATAGTAGTAGTGTATTGTACACGATTGAAAAAATATGACTAGCTATGATAAGCTTCAAGGATTGCAAGTATGAGTTTGGTCTCATTGAATACGAATTATCCTGAAAAACAGTATATGAGCATACATATAGTATTAAGGTTTTGAGTTAAAATGGTGTTTTAGCTTTTTTATATGAAAAGCTTAAGTTTGGACTCAAGTAGGAATGTGGTTGAAAGAGTAGTGTGTAAGAAAGAAGACTCACACACCCATTACCTCAAGGTTTTGGGTTGTGAGAATGTTACATATACAGCATCTGCAATCACTACTACTACATAGACTCCTATATCTAAGTACAAGTTGTCCCACTTGAAGTTTTCGTATCAAAGACAGATATGACAGTCAGTGGGACACCAATGTTGTAGTCCATTGCGAATGTAGGTCTTATGTATGGCACTAGCCACTTCACTAACGCTAAAAAATTTAGGTTTAGGGTTTAGAGCCGCTAAAGATTTTTTCTTCCATCTTATGATTGAATTCAAGCAGAAAATTAAAAATTATTGTTAATTATCAACACCAAAACAAGACACTTATAATCTATAAATATACATCAAAATTATTATAAGCATGCACACCTGACCCATTACATGACCACCGGCTTCAAGTCCTTGTACAATTATCCCATCGACACCTGCTTCAATTGCCTGTTTTGCACCTTCAATGTTTCCAACCTGTAATAGGTAAAAGGTTAGATACCAATAACGGAATCATTAATTTGCAGAGCAAATCAAAGGAACGCCAAAATAAGAATATAATCTTCTCTTAGGATTTGTGTATAAGCTATTCGTATAGATAAATGAACAGAAAACTCACTTGAGGAACAACTTTAACCCCAGCGGCGTGAGCCTTATCTACTAACTCCCTTGTACAATCACCCCAGGAAATTTGCAAGACTGCAACTTTTTCTTCCAGAATGACCTTCAAATTCTCCTCAAAGGGAAAGGCTAGTACGACACCAACCCCGAAAGGTTTATCAGTTAAGGTCCTAGTCGTCTTTATGAGTCCCCTCAAATAATCCGGCGATTCCTGTTAGAGTCAAATCAACAAATAAATATTTATGCACCTCAGAACAATTAACTTGTAGAAAAAGATTGTAAATTTACACTGTATATGACAGTTAACAATGACTTGATGCAGGAATTGAAGAACAGAAGGCAGCGATAAGCAACAGGGAAGCATGAGCATACCGAATCAGGGGCCCTAAGAAGACCAAGAGCACCAGCATTGGCAACTGCAGCTACAAGTTGAGGACCAGAGATATCAGGGCCTAATGGTGCCTGAACTATACCATATTCAAAACCCAGTATCCCTCTCCAACCCATTTTGTTCTCTGAGTTTATCTTCCTTTACCAGTAAAAGAATCTGATGAGTGTCATCACCACGATGCACACTACATGTGTGGGGCTTTTAAAAGTAAAAAGTATGTAAGATTACAACATGTGCCTTTCTGAATTTAACGTAAGCAATCACGTACTAGCAGGGCTGTTCAAAATTGTTGACCTGCTCAATCAGTACATAAAAGAAGCTTTAATACGTAATTTACTTTTCTAATTTGTTACATGATGAAAATTGAGAGATGACAAAGCTTGTTACATAATTTAGTTACTCTTTTTAACACCTCTACATCGTAAATTCTTGTCCTGTGGACTTAGCTTACGAACCTCAGAATCAGACAACAACAACTCTTTTTTTAAGGTTAAATACGAAGCAGACACGATTAGCTTAATATACCCAGTAACCCATTTATATTATTTTTATAAACTCACAAGTATTGGAGTTGAACTTGAACTCTTTTTAATGATTGAATTATAGTGACATAAACTTAGTGCACAGTATACAAGTCATATACGACACTTCTCAAAGAATTGTACACTTTTCTCTTTTTTGGACAATTGACTGTGCATACAAGTATGTTTCTCAGAAAAACTTCACAGTATAAACTAGAAATTAGATTAATTTTTATTCAGTGAAGCTAATTATCTTTTTTACGTCAATTACTTATAATTGGTAATCTTGCAATGAAGAAGCGTAAGTCAAGTGAAGCACAATCACTGTGTGGAGGTATATATAGCAAAAGATTCAACTCTACTTTTGGAACTTTATATAAGTAGTGATGGAACTTTATATAAGTAGTGAAGAGAAGTGAAGAGAAGTGATTTTCCTTGTAGTTAGTGTGAACTTTATATAAGTAGTGATGGAACTTTATATAAGTAGTGAAGAGAAGTGATTTTCCTTGTAGTTAGTGTGACTTTCCTAACATTGTATCGGATTTAAAAATTTTAATATACATCATGTCTTAAAAATATATTATTAACATTTATTTTAATATTTAATTCTCTAAACAATGATATGTAATTTGTGACTTAGAACGTGTAACGTGTAGCCTAGAACATGTAATGTGTAACGTGTAATATGTTATCGGTTATCTTTTATCTATAACTTCTAATTCGTAACATGTAATTTGTAACATTGAAACATGTAACCTATTATCTGTTACTTGTAATATGTAACATGTTATCTCTAACCTGTAATCTGTAACTTGTAGATTGTAACTTGTAACTTATAGTATGTAACTTGTAACTTATAACTTGAATCTTGAATATTGAATTTTGTAGTTTCTAGCTTGTAAATTATATGTTGTATAACTTGTAACTTGAATCTTGAATTTTGTAACTTATGAAACCTGCAACCTGTAACATGTAATTTGTAACCTGCAATATGTAACATTTATCCTCTAACCTGCAACCTACAACCTATAACTCATAACATGTAACCTCTTACTTGTAGTTTCTAGCTTGTAACTTATAACTTGAATCTTGAATCTTTCATTTTGTAACTAATGTAATATGTAACTTGTAACTTGTAATCTCTAACTTGTAACTTACAACCTGCAACCTGTAACCTGTAAAATGTAACCTGTAACTTACAACCTGTAACTTGCAACCTGCACCCAGCCACCTGCAACCTGCACCCAGCCACCTGCAACCTGCACCCAGCCACCTGCAACCTGCAACATGCAACCTCTGACCTACAACCTTTAACCTGCAACCTACAACCCTAACCTGCAATCTGCAACCTGCAATCTGTAACTTGACACCTGAACCCGCAACCCGTAACCCGAAACTTGTAACCTGCAACTCGTAATCCGTAACCTGCAACCTGCAATCGGTAACCTGTAACCTGTAACTTGTAACCTACAACCTGTAACATTCAACCTACAACTTGCAACCTGCAACCTGTAACATGCAACTTGTAACTTGTAACCTATACCTTGTAATTTGCAACCTACAACCTCTAACCTACAACCTATAATGTGCAACGTACAATCTGTAACCTGTAACTTGGAAACTGTAACCTACAACCTGCAACCTGCAACCTGTAACACACATATTGTAACTTGTAACCTGTAATGCATAACCTACAACCTGAAACCTACAACCTACAATCTGCAACCTGCAACCTACAATCTGCAACATGCAACCTGCAACCTGTAACTTGTAACCTACAACATGCAACCTGCAACATGCAATTGCAACTTACAACCTCCAACCTGAAAACTGCAACCCTTTAACCTGTAACCTGCAACCTGCAATCTGCAACATACGGAACCTGCAACCTGCAACATGCAACCTACAAAATACAACCTACAACGTGCAGTCTGTAACATGCAACGTGTAACTTATAATATGCAACGTGTAACCCGTAACCTGAAACTTGCAACCTGCAACCCGTAAACTGTAACCTGTAACCTGCAACATGTAACCTACAACCTGCAACCTTCAACCTGCAAATTGCAACCCGTAACCTGCAACCTGAAACTTGTAATTTGCAACTTGCAACCTGCAACCTGCAACCTGTAACCTGCAACCTTTAACCTGCAATATCTAACATGTAACTTATAAACTTTAACTTGTAACTTATAACCTATAACCCGTAACCTGCAACCTCACACCTACAACCTGTAATCTACAACCTCCAAACTATAATATGTAACCCGTAACCTTCAACCTGTAACTTGCAGCCTGCAACCTGTAACCTGTAACCTGTAACCTATAACCTGCAACCTACAACTTGTAACCTACAGCCTGCAACCTACAACCTGTAACATATAACCTGCAACTTGCAACCTGTAACCTGCAACCTATAACCTGTAACCTGCAACCTACAACTTACGACCTACAAATTGTAACCTGCAACCTACAACATGCAACTTGAAACCTGTAACCTGCAACCTGTAACCTGTAACCTGCAATATCTAACATGTAACCTATAACCTTTAACTTGTAACTTATAGCCTATAACCCGTAACCTGCAACCTGCAACCTACAACCTACAACCTGCAACCTGTAATCTACAACCTACAATATGTAAACAGTAACCTGAACCCTATAGCCCGCAACCTGCAACCTGCAACCTATAACCTGTAACCTATAAACTGCAACCTGTAACCTACAACCTGTAACTTGCAACCTGTAACCTGTAACTTGTAACTCATAACCTGCAACTTACAACCTGTAACCTGCAACCTACAACCTACAACTTGTAACCTGTAACCTACAACTTGCAACTTGCAACCTGTAACCTGCAACCCCTAACCTGCAATATCTAACACGTAACCTATAACCTTTAACTTGTAACTTATAACCTATAACCCATAAACTGCAACTTGCAACCTGCAACCTGCAACCTGCAACCTGCAACCTACAACCTACAACCTGTAACCTGCAACCTACAACCTACATCCTGTAATCTACAACCTAGAACCTACAATATGTAACTCATAACCCACTGCCTGCAACCTGCAACCTGCAACCTGCAACCTGTAACCTGTAACCTGCAACCTATAACCTGTAACCTGCAACCTACAACTTGTAACCTGCAACCTACAACCTGCAACCTGCAACCTGCATCCTGTAACCTGTAACTTGCAATTTGCAACCTGTAACATGCAACCTTTAACCTACAACCTAAAATCTGCAACTTGCAACCTTTAACCTGTAAGGTGTAACCAGCAATCTGCAATCTGTAACCTCTAACCTGCAACCTCTAACCTGCAACCCATAACCTGCAACCTTCAACAAACAACTCCTACAACTGCAACCAGTAACCAGTAACATGTAACCTGTAACCAGTAACCTGTAACCTGTAACTTGTAACCTTCAACCTGTAACTTGTAACGTGCAACCTGCACCTTTTAACTGTAACATGTAACCTGTAACTCGTAACTTGCAACCTGCAACCCATAACCTACAACCTGTAACTTATAATTTGTAACCTATAACTTGTAACCTACAACCTTTAACATAAAACCTGCAACCTGTAACTTGCAACCCGTAACCTATAACCTGCAACCTGCAAATTGCAATCTACAACCTGCAACTTGTAACCTGCAACCTGCAACCTGTAAACTGTAACCTCTAACTTGTAACCTGTAACCTGCAACCTACAACCTACAACCTGCAACCTACAACACGTAACCTATAACTTGTAACCTACAACCTTTAACATACAACTTGCAACTCGTAACCTGCAACCTGTAACCTATAACCTATAACCTGTAAATTGTAACTTCTAACTTGTAACCTGTAACCTGCAACCTACAACCTACAACCTGCAACCTGCAACACGTAACATGTAACCCGTAACCTGCAACCTGCAGCTAGCAAAATGCAACTTGCAACGTGTACCCTACAACCTACAACATGCAATCTCCAACTTGTAACATATAACCTACAACCTACAACATGTAACCTGCAACCATTGACCTACAACCAACAACTTGCAACCTACAACCTACAACTTGCAACCCGTAACCTGCAACCTGTAACCAGTAACCTGCAACCTGCAACCTATAACTAGTAAACTGCAACCTGCAACCTACAACCTACAACTTGTAACCTAACCCATAAACTATAACCTTGTAATGTGTAAACCTGTAACCCGTTACTTGTAACCTACAACTTGCAGCCTACAACCTGCAACCTGCAATCTGCAACCTGTAACCTACAACCTGCAACCTGCAACCTATTACCCGCAACCTTCAACCTTCAACTTGCAACCTGCAACCTGCAATCTACAACCTGAAACCTATAACCTGCAACTTGCTACCTGCAACCTGCAACTTCTAACCTACAACCTGCAACTTGTAACCTACAACCCATAGCCTGTAACCTGTAACCTACAGTCTGCAACCTGCAACCTTTAACTGGCAACCTGTAACCTGCAACCTACAACCTTCAACCTGTAACCTTGTAACTTGCAGCCTGTAACCCTTAACTCGTTACTTGTAACCTGCAACCTGCAACCTTAATGTGCAACCTACAACGTACAACCTGCAACCTGCAACCCGCAACCTACAATTTGCACCTACAACCTGTAACCTGTAATTTTGTAACTTGTAACTCGTTGCTTGTAACCTACAACCTTCAACATATAATGTGTAACTCGTAACCTGAAAACTGTAATCTATAACGTATAACTTATAATTTGTAACTTGTAACATATAATCTCTAACCTCTATCTTCTGACACATGTAACTTGTAACATATAATCTCTAACCTCTGTCTTCTGACACATGTAACTTGCAATATGTGACCAAAATAAATACTAAAAGTCACATGAGCGAACAATACAGTATTTTTCTCCTCTCACATACCTAGAAAATAGTTAAATAGTTTTATATTTGCATTAATGTAGTACTTCTGAAAAACATCCATTGGATTGAAAAGTTTTAGAACATTTTTCCGTACATACCGAATGAATCTTAATGGGCCACAATCGAACTTTTCATTTGGGCCATAATTTCTCACTTGAAAGTTGGCCCAGTCTTCGAATAAGTGTGTATACCTACTATTGATAAATACAAACGGGGAAGACCTGGCTCTAGCCATAGTATCTATTCGTCATTTTCAATCATCAAGTCCAAAACAAAGGTCCAAAATATAATTTTTATGTATAATTATATGATATTATTTTATGTTTTTTTACAAAAAAGTTAAACTATTTTTCATTTTATTTATTTTTCAATTTAAAATGCGATCAATAATAAATATATTATTATAATAACCATTGAATCTTAATCAGTATGTTACGTTATATGTGTAATAAACAAAGGTTTAGTTTACAGATAATATATATGATAATAGATTTATAGTGTTTGGTGTTGTTTAACAGGATAAAGACATAAATAAAAACTTAAATTATAAGGAAAATAAACCTAAAAGGTTAACATTTTAATAAAGAAAAAAGTATGCGTACAAGTTTCAATGTAAAATGTTATTTTATCTATAATCCACAATATAGTTAGAGTTATAATATTAATATTTTAAAAACAAAAATATAAAAAATAAATCATAAAAATAGAATTAATATTTTAAAATATGTAAGTAAATTAATGTCAGAAAAGAATGTGACAATTGATTTATTGGAATGTGGTAAAATCAATACAAATGAGTTTGAAAATGTATATATTTATCATTTTAAAACAATAACTTTTTTCTAGTGGTATAAGTGAATCGAGAAAAAAAGTGAGTCGAATTTGCGCTGCATCAATCTTATTGTCACTTTGATGTTTAAGTTTTTTGTTTTATATAGTAAACTTATGAAATACACAAGTTGTTGCGAGGACTGTGTTATCCTAACTCCAGAACTTTCTGCAGCATTTATTTCTTGCCCATCATTCACCATTAATTTTGCCTTTGAATTATTTGGTTTGGCTGGAAGTAGGTCCATGAATTTTTAATTGCTATAGTGGTTTGTTAAAAAAATAAATGTTCAAGTCAGAATGGTCAGAGATTCTTATTGAGTTAAAGATCCTCAATATTCGGGAATGTTCATCAAGTTGTAGAATCAAGTATCAAATGGTCTGTGTAGAGCATAGTTAGGAAGGTAATAGGTTTTGGAATTGAGTTAAATACATGCTCTAGACTTAGAGGTCGTGTTATTCAACATGAAAAACTAAGGTAGAGATGTTCTCGATCTATAAAGTTATGTCAAACATAATAAGATTCAAATCATTAAAAAAAATAATTTCTAATTCTTTGACATATAACAATGTTGGTTTTGGAAAATAATTGAAAATATCTTTAAATAGGTAGTGATGACAAATTTTCTCTTGTAGTTAATGAGATTTTCCTAACATTTTATATGGGTTCTAAATATTTTAACATGCATCATATCTTAATAACATATCATTAAGGTTGAGAGGGTGTAATTATGCATAATCATACAAAATGGTTGGGTTTTTTTGTATGTTGTTATTGTGTGTGTTGATACTTTGAACGATGATCATCTAGTAAATGTAAGCAAAGAAAGATAATTTAAATTTTGGATGGAGATAACGACTAATGTATATATGTTGTAGTATATATATATATATATATATATATGCTTTATTTTGAATGTACTAGAGGATTTTATTATTGTACATAGTTTTTGGATTAGTGACTTGTATATAAAACTTGGTTCATAATTATTTTTAGATAACTGTTATGTGATTTTATATTCCTCTAATTGTTAACTTTTTTATTTTTATTGATTATGTGATATTTTTATATAGTATTTATACTATTTAAATTAGATATTATAAATTTACATTTAACTTTTTTTAAAAAAATACTAAAAGTCACAAGATTATAAAAAGAAATTCATAGACGGGAGATATACTATTTGTCTCATTAAATTATTTCATATGTTTGTCTGAATTATTTTTAAAACAGCTATTTGTTCATAAAACAAAAACATCTTCTAGTTTCCAACAATTTCAGAGTATTTTTTCCTCAACAGTTTTATGCTACCTTTGTTATAAACTATAACCAGTGGATAACATTACCCGTTATAATTTAATATACTTTTAGAACATAACTAAAAGACCTTGTGTTAAAATTTATAATGATCATAAATATTAAATTTTACTAGAAATTAGTAAATATTTTATTGTAGTATTTTGAAATGGCATTTATAAATAATTTGTGTAGCCTTTATTTCTTGCCCAACATTCACCATAAATTTTGCCTTATTTGGGTAGGCTGGAAGTAGGTGCATGAATTTTGTGAGAATAATGTTTATAAATTGTAATTAGGGTTACTCTCCATGTGAAGATATAAGTACAGTCTGTTCTCATCTTGCAAGAGAAGAAAGGAAAAGCGAAAGATGAGTTACATTGCAGATAGAAAACCTCACGCTGTGGTGACTCCTTATCCAGCACAAGGTCATGTGACCCCGATGTTCCAACTAGCCAAGCTGCTTCACCTCAGAGGCTTTCACATAACCTTTGTCCATACTGAGTATAACTACAAACGCATGCTCAAATCAAGAGGTGCCAATGCTCTCGATGGCCTACCAGATTTTCGCTTTGAGACCATCCCAGATGGCCTTCCTCCATTGGAGAACGATGATGTTACTCAGCCCGTACCCGCAACTTTTTACTCTATCCGAAAGAACTTCCTTCAACCCTTTTGTGACCTTCTTCATAAACTTAACCATTCTGCCTCTCAGGGTCTCATTCCCCCACTTACTTGCTTAGTTTCTGACGGTTGCATGTCCTTTGCTGCACAAGCTGCTCAACGATTTGCACTTCCTAACGTTATCTGTTGGCCTGCTAGTGCCTGTTCGTTATTGTCTGTTATGAACTTTCCCACCGCGGTCGAGAAAGGTCTCTCACCACTCAAAGGTTGGCGTCAACATATGTACTTTCGTTCTTAAACTCATATGTATTGTTTATTAGCACGTGTTTGTTTGGTACATCTTTAGCACAACGAACAAAAAAAATTTAGTATCCCCGAACAAATATTTAAATTTTGGAAAAAAATTCTTTGACAATTTTTTTTTTTACAATTTTTTTTGAAAACGCAAATTAACGCAAATGAAACGGTAAAATATATATGTGAAAAAGTTGCTAAAAAAAATGTTATTAAAATATTATAATCTCAAATATAACTTTTATTTTAAAAAGTTCAAGTTTTGTCTGTAGACTACTTTTCGTCAAGTAGAACTTTTTACCGAATTTTGTAATTATCTTACAATTTGAACACTGTGATAACTTTCTTATAAACAAGTATCGAAGAAAATAAAGAAAATTTGCCCTGATATCAATTCATACAGGAAGCTTTAAGCAATGGCTTTTGTGTTTATGATATGCAGACGAGAGTTATCGGACAAACGGGTTTTTGGACTCCAAAGTTGACTGGATTCCTGGCATGGAGAATTTTCTGCTGAAGGACATGATTGACTTCTTATGGACAACGGATCCAAATGATGTACTTTTGCAGTTTTTCGTTGAATTTGCAAATACAGTTGAAAAAAACTCAATAATTCTTCTTAACACTTTTGACGAACTTGAGGACGATGTACTGAATGCTCTATCGTTTATTTTCCCTTCTGTTTATCCTATTGGTCCGTTATCTTTACTTTTAAACCAAAGTCCACATCAGCACTTGGAATCTTTAGGTTACAATCTTTGGAAGGAAAATACTGAGTGTGTCAATTGGCTCGAATCCCAGAAACCTGGATCTGTTATTTATGTGAATTTTGGCAGCATCACAGTTATGTCCGCTGAGCAAATGTTGGAGTTTGCTTGGGGTTTGGCCAACAGCAAGAAACCGTTTTTGTGGATCATTAGGTCCGATCTTGTCGCCGGAGGTTCCGTGATTTTGTCTTCAGAGTATGTGAATGAAACTCGAGACAGAAGCCTGATAGTAAGCTGGTGTCCACAGGAGGAAGTGTTGAACCATCCTTCAGTTGGTGGTTTCTTGACTCACTGTGGATGGAACTCGACGACTGAAAGTGTTTCCGCCGGAGTCCCAACCCTGTGCTGGCCATTTTTTGCAGATCAGCCAACAAACTGTAGATATNATATATATATATATATATATATATATATATATATATATATACTTTCTTTCCTAAACTCATGCATAATTTATTACCACGTGTTTGTTGGGTACATCTTTAGCACAAAGAACAAAAATATTTTAAAATGGTGTCTGTCAAATGTAACTTTAATTTTAAAAAGTTCAAGTTTTGTACCGAATTTTGTAATTATCTTACAATTTGACTATTGTGATAACTTTTAGTAGAAATTATGTCAGAATCATAAATTTTTCTTATAAACAAGTATATGGAAGAAAAATAAAGAAGTTGAAAATCGATTAACAATTCATACATGCAGCTTTAAGCAATGACTTTTGTGTTTATGCAGACGAGAGTTATCGCACAAACGGGTTTTTGGACTCCAAAGTTGACTGGATTCCTGGAATGGAGAACTTTCGGCTGAAGGACATGTATGCCTTCCTATGGACAACGGATCCAAATGATATAATTTTGCAGTTTTTCGTTGAATTTGCAAATACAATTGATAAAAACTCAATAATTATTTTTAACACTTTTGACGAACTTGAGGAAAATGTACTGAATGCTCTATCGTCTATTTTCCCTTCTGTTTATCCCATTGGTCCGTTCTCTTTACTCTTAAACCAGAGTCCACATCACCACGTGGAATCTTTAGGTTACAATCTTTGGAAGGAAAATACCGAGTGTGTTGATTGGCTCGAATCCCAGAAACCTGGATCTGTTATTTATGTGAATTTTGGTAGCATCACAGTTATGTCCGCTGAGCAAATGTTGGAGTTTGCTTGGGGTTTAGCCAACAGCAAGAAACCGTTTTTGTGGATCGTTAGACCCGATCTTGTCGTCGGAGGTTCCGTGATTCTGTCATCAGAGTATGTGAATGAAACTAGAGACAGAAGCTTGATAGCAAGCTGGTGTCCACAGGAGAAAGTGTTGAACCATCCTTCAGTTGGTGGTTTCTTGACTCACGGTGGATGGAACTCGACGATTGAAAGTTTTTGCGCTGGAGTGCCAATGTTGTGTTGGCCATTTTTTGCAGATCAACCAATAAACTGTAGATATATGTGCAGTGAGTGGGAGATTGGGATTGAGATTGATAGAAATGCGAAGAGAGAGGAGGTGGAGAAGGTGGTGAATGAGTTGATGGTAGGGGAGAAGGGAAAGAAGATGAGAGAAAAGACCGTGCAGTTAAAGAAGAAAGCAGAGGAGACAACAAGACCCGGTGGTCGGTCATACATGAGCTTGGACAAAGCAATTGAGGAGGTGTTGGTTAGGCAGAAGACATCATTCGATTGAAGGATGTTTCTTTTTTATAATATTCTTCTGAGATATTCTCCTTTAGAACCTTTTGCACCAGAAATAATATGGCGGTTATAGCGCCATTTTGTGTTTTATTGGCAGAACTATGTGTTGGTTTATGAATTACTTATCAATAAATAATGACTGTTGTTTCATTTGTACTTTAGATTATTCTTGTTTTTGTCTTTGATTATTTGTGTGTGTGTTTTTTTTTTAACGATCACCTGAATTTTGTCAATGAGATGTTCTTCAAGTTGTTCAGTGCGATGTTGAGAGAGAAGCAGCAGCATTAATAAGTTTTATCTTTCACGTATAGAATCTACTTTTTTTAGAAATTTCAAGTTTCATTGTAAGTTGTCATCCTTATACTTTTTATTTTAGTAGTTTTATACTATTAAAATTATTAAAATAAAATGTTTCTTATAAAATAAAACAATTTTCAATTTTTTTTAATGAGAAAATGGAAGGATTAGTTCTTAGAAACAATTAGTAATCTGGTTCATGATTTTTCCTCTGTATTTACTCCTCTAATGGGAATAAAGAAAAAGAAACAAAAATTATGAGAGTGTTCGCATATAGGGACCATGACTTGTTGGAAGTCTCACATCAACTAGAGATAAGACCAAATTATAATATATAACTTGGTGAAAACCTCACTTTATTACAAGTTGGTTTTGTGGGATCGAGTTAGACTTAAAGTTTACTTCTTGATACCGTATTAGAGTCATGGTAAAACACTCGTATGAGCAAATATGCTCATGAAGGACCTTCGGTGTAACATGTCATCAAGGAGTTTGTCCCTAAGTGTTTTATGAAAATTCATTTAGTGTATACTCTTTCTTTAAGGATTGATTTAATGTCACAATACGCATTTATGTGACAAAAATCAATCATATACCTTGATTGATGCTTCCTATGATAGTTCACAAACAGAAACAATGATCCCTTTATGTCACCATTGTCACTTATTTTTTGTAAGTTTCAATAATTTGAGTCTTTGAACAAATTAAAATTATCACTAGTCTCTACATAATAAACTTTTCCCGTCATATATATCCTTAATCATATTTACTTAATTAAATCACTTTATAATTATTATTATATATATATATATATATATATATATATATATATATATATATATATCCCAAAATTGTTTACAATATCTTTTTCTTAACATAATTTTTTGTTAAGTAGCTTAATGTTAATGTCTAAGATATAATAAAGTTTAATACTCACATTTTATAAAATATAATATTTTATAAGGTCATTATCAGTGACGGTTATGTTTAGACTTAATAATACATATTGTTTGTCAATAAAATAAATGTTCAGACAAAATAGTTAATTATAGATTTTTATGGTGTGAAATTGAGTTAAAGATCCTTAATATTGAAAATTGAAGAAATGTTCATCAAGTTCTAAAGTCAAGTTTCAAATTGTCTATGTGTAGAGCATAGCTAGGAATGTACTAGGTTTTGGAATTTAGTTAAATATGTTCTAACAATTGAAGACAAGATATATACTCTGGACTTATTGAGCTAAGCTGACCTTACTAAACAAAGCTATAGATGTTTTCGATCTATATTAAACATAATAAGATTTAAATTGTTAAAAAATAATTTCTAATTCTTTGACATATATAAGAAAGTTGGTTTTGCGAAATAATTGAAAATATTTTTATATAGACAATGATGAGAAGTGATTTTCTGTTATATATAATGTGACTTTCCCAATATTATCAGTTATAAATGTTTTAATATGCATCATATCTTAATAATATATCATTAACATTTGTTTCAATATTTAATTTTGTAGTTTAAGTGTTACTTTCTTTTAGTGTTTAGATAAATATATTATATATGTTCAGTAATTATCATTTTAAAGGCAATAATATTTTATTTTTCATAAAAAGTTCACCATTTCTCTTTATAATATTCACTTTGAAATAATGATCTTTTTTTTTCGTTTTAGACATACTACTTAAATATCATTTGTATATTGTTTAAAAATTATAAATGACTGAATTTATAATAAAAGGACAGTATTAGTCTTTCCTTTACATTAATCTGATTTTACAATTAAATTTTTCCAAAAGAAATAATAAAAGTCACAAAATTATAAAAAGGAATTCATAAATGAGAGATATATTATTTTTCTCCTCTAATATATTATCTTTTCTCATTAAATTATTTCATATATTTGTCTGAATTTGTTTTCAAGACAGTTACTTGATCATAGAACAAAAACATCTTCTACTTTCCAACAATTTGAGTGTAACTTTTCCTCAAGAGTTTTCTGCTACCTTTGTTATAAAGTATAGTGGATAACATTACTGATTATGATTTAATATATTTTAAGAACATAATTAAAAGACCTTCTGTTAAAAATTATATTTATCATAAATATTAAATTTTACCATAAATTAATAAATATTTTACTGTAGTATTTTGAAATGGCATTTATAAATAATTTGACTTTTTGAAAGAGATGTTTAATTTATCTTACAACCTAGCACTCCGAAGTCTCTGCCACAAAAATGAATGTGTCCTTCAACTTCATGGTTCAGAAAATAATTAATTATTTATATTTGCATCAATGCAGTACTCTGAAAAAAAATCCATTGAATTGAAAAAATTTAGAACATTTTTCCGTACATACCGAATGAATCTTAATGGGCCACAGTCGAACTTTTTCATTTGGGCCATAATTTCTCACTTGAAAGTTGGCCCAGTCTTCTAATAAGTGTGTATACCTACTATTGATAAATATAAAGGGGGAAGAACTGGCTCTAACTATAGTAGCTATTCGGCATGTCCAACCATCAAGTCCAAAATATAATTTTTCTGTATATATGAGTATTTTATGTTTTCTTTTACAAAAAAGTTAAATTATTGTTTTATTTTATTTATTTTTCTATTTAAAATGTGATCAATAATAAAATATATTATTATATTAACCATTGAATCTTATCAATGTGTTTCGTTAATTGTGTAATCATCAAAGTTTTAGTTTACAGTGATATATTATGTATGATAATAGATTTATAGTGTTTTGGTGTTTTTTTAACAGGATAGATAAATAAATAAAAACTTAAATTATAAGGAAAAGAAACTTAAAAAGTTAACATTTTAATAAAGAAAAAAGTATGCGTTTCAATGTAAAATACTATTTTGTCTGTAATCCACAATATAATTAGTATTGTGTTATAGTATGTGTTTCTGTTATGAGTTTGAAAAAGTATATATTTATCTTTTCAAAACAATAACTTTTTTTTCTGTGGGTACATGGGAAACGAGAAAAAAAAAGTTGAATATTTGTCTGTGAGTGTTCTTTTAGAGAGATCAATTTTTAGGGTGAGGTAGTTGACGAATTTGTAGAAATTTGAGAGTAAATTCAATTTTGTTTTTTTTTAAAATGAAAATGAATTTGAATTTTTTTTTATAAAAGTTAGTGTTAGATTTGATGAATGTAATAGATAAAGAATTGTTTTAATTAATAAAGTAAATATTATCAAAATGTTTTTAGTGATAAAAGTAATGTAAAATAATATTATTTTAATAATGTATTTAATGGTAAAAAATATTATAAAAAAGAAAAAAATCTAAAATATTTTTAAAATAAAATAAAATTGTATTTGGGTAAAATTAAATAATTATGAATAAAATTTAACGTTTTATGAATATAATTTACTTTAATTTATTTACTAGTAATTGTTAATGCGATGGATACTTTAGCTAATCCTTTTGCATTTGAATATTAATATTATTATATATGTATAGTCCTTCACTTGGAATGAATAATAAGTATGGACAAAGATTGAAAATCAATAAAGGTTTTCGGATTCGATCACATAATGTATTAAACTTTGGTAATTATGAAATGGTTCAAGGACAAACATGACAAATTATCACAAATCTAAGCAAATCATACAATTTCAGTGATGATTCAAAAAGGAATGAATAATGTATTTCTTTATTTTTCCTTCTTCTTAAATTCATGCAAATGAACATTGGTTAAATTGAAAACCCGTCTTTGCGAATCACGATAAATTCCTCACAAACAAACAGAGTATATTTTTTCTTGGAGTAGTACTTGAATAATAAATTATAACATAAATGTTTTCTCTACTATTAATACTTTCATATTATTTAGAAATAAATGTTAAATCTAGTTTTAAAACAACTACAGACACAAAGTTTCAAAAACATTCAATCTCTTAAGTTTCTACTGATAATAACCAGTTATTTTCCTTAGACTTTAGTTGAAAGAATTATATTCTTATCACAATCATAATGAATAATGACCTGTGATTTGAGATAAAAACAAAAAGTTATTTCTAAAAATTATGATATATTTTTAAAATTTATTAGGTTTGATATCATTGTTGATCCCAATTTTTGTCAGTTTTGTTCGAAATGGTTCCATTTTTTTAGAATGTTCAATGTAGTCCTAAATATTTAGTTCTTTCGGTTAACAACGTTTAAATTATTAACGATACATCACCAATAAGTGAATTACATGGTAGTTATTGGTTGATGTGGCTAGGACCAGAGTTGACTAAGAATGGTCGCGCCAATGAGGGCTTGACATGTGGCAACCCTTTTCTTCACCCAAAAATTAGGGTTTCAAATTTGCATTTGCAGATTGGGGAAAACTTGTTCCAATGTCGTCATGCGAGAATAAGATTTCTCCTTCACGGGGGATATGGTGAACTTCGTGATAGTTAGATTGCTTCTTGGTTTTTCTCCTATAGGTGAATGAAGAAGGCTCGGTGGAGATGCTTGCAGAGGCATGTTGCTATGACGGTTGAAGATTATTGCATGATTCAACTTTGCATTTTTGCGATTTGGATTTTGCTCGCGAAGTTGGTGATGATATTGATATGGCTTTTCACCGTTGTGGCACAAATCACACTTCTGGTTTGAAGGAGATTTTTGGTTCTGTTGGTTTTGATCTTCTGTGTTTCAGGTTGATGGTGGGTGGTGGAGAATGAAGAAGCTTCATGACGACGTTGCTCAGAGACGCGAGGAACTCGCAATTCAGTTTCACGATGCTTGTGGCGGTGCGTTTGGAACAACAGCGTGGCTATCTCGTTAGGATTTCGAAATGTCTGATGATATCGGTGCAAATATGGTGACTGACCGTGAGTGTGACGATGGCGGTTAGGATTGGTGGTCAAGGTTTTTGTGTAAGGGGAAATTAGAGTTTCTGGACGTAAAAGATAATAATGACGCGTCAAGGGTGATGTGTCGTTGATTGTCCAACTGATCATTTAGTCATTAACAATTTAATCATCTAGTAAAAAAACTAAATTGAACATAAATTATGAGATGTTTAGGACTACATTGAACATTTTAAAAGCTAACAAAAATTGGAACCAACATTATTAAGCCAAATTATTAATAGTACTGATAATTAATTATAATTTTCACAATTAAGTAAATAATTATTAACTGAGTGGATAATTAATAATAGTTTTATAAGTAATTAAAATTATTTGTATTATTAATACTAATTATTAATATTAAAAAAAGTAAGAAACCGCAAATGTGGAAAATCGCAAGTGCAATTAAATAATTAATTAAATTGAAAAGATGAAAGTTTTGTGGTCAAAATTTCAGACATTGCTGCTATGGCGAATGCAACTGAGATATCACACTTAAAGAGTCAACTTTGGATGTGAATCCTTCATTTCTTGTCCTCCACAGAACATCATGGAATGAAAAGTCAATGGCTTTTTGCGAAAACCGGTAAAAGTGTCTTCTTTCAAAGACTTTGTCACCAGAAGCCAAATTCTCAAGATTCCTTTTTTACTGTCACATTCTCAAAGCTGTTTCCTACTAAGTATACCCATTACTTCCAATATTGTCTCCTAATCAATACCTTTCTACCTTGGAAATTTTCTTCTTCAAAGAGAAAGATCATCTTATTCAGATTGTAATAAAATAGGATTGGATATATTTGTAATTTTTAAAATTATATTCAAAATTAAAATTTATTTTTATTTCAAATTATGATATATTTTAATAATAAAGTTAATTAGAAGAAAAAAATGATATATTTATTATAATCTAACAACATAGATTTTTTTTACGTATTAAACAACATTTATATTTTTGGTTAAAATTTTTGTTAAAAAGTGTCAAAAGCCAAACATTAGTTTGAAAAATTATTTGATGCATTAAAAAATTTAAGTAGATTATTTTAAAATTTGGGATACGAATTAATTTTAATTTTGTGTTAAAATTTATTTAATCCTATTAAAATACTATATGATTTCAATAACAACCATTGAATCACAAAATACATTAAATGGATTTTTTTTTTAAATGTGAAATTTGTTTTTTTTTAATTCTTTGAACATTATATCATAAATATTTAAAATGGTGTTCATTATTGATTCCAAATGATTTATTTATTATTGAGAAAGACATTGAAAGAAAATAGAGAAAATTTAGGTGTTATATGATGACTTTCTCCTAATACATCCTCAATCACCGACTATATCTGACAACAACACAAATTGCAGTAGGCTATACGCTATCCAACAGTTAGATAAATGAAAGCTAAGTTTTCATATACAAATTAATACAAGCATAATAGTTTCACAATCTTAAGCCACACAACTAATGTATTGGATTATTGGTTTAGAAATTATGCTGCCATACCTAAAAAACTTTTCATATTTAATTTTTTTAGTTCTTATATTAATTTTAAAACTTAAAAATTTCTTTATCTTTTTTAAGCTGTTCAACATTAAATTGTACAACAGATAATAAATTTTAAAAAATGAACATATAAAATAAGCATGAAGTTATTAATTTTCTTCTTCTTTTTTATACTTAATTCATCTTAATAGGCTCATGGTGAAATAATACACACACTTTTATAAAAGGAAGTTTAATATATATATATATATATATATATATATATATATATATATATATATATATATATATATATATATATATATATATATATATATATATATACGTAATGAAATATCATTTTCTCAAAAGCTAGAATAATATATTTTTATTTTTTATTATACTTTTTATTTCAATTTACACAGTTGAAGATGATCATGCACAGTAGTGATATGTGAGAGTGATGTGACAGTGCTGATAAATGGTGGGACAAACGCGGCCTAGTTAGGTTTGACTTTGCATAAATTTGTATTACCCTGTTAGGTATTTTTATATACAGTAAAAGTATTTTTATATTTTGATATGTTAAATATATAAATATTTCATTAACAAAAGATACGACAACAATATGTAACAAAATTTTATTAAATATGATGTAACAAAATTTGAAATATGTTAGAAAATTTAAAAAATTGGTGTCAAATTAGATACATACAAAGATAAAGAATGATTTAGATTTTGACACAAATATTTTTCGAATAATGTTAAAGTCAATTGAAAGAAATTTTCCAATTTGAATATATTTAAAAGATATTTAAAATTCAATCAAGTAAAAAAATATATAGAGCAAAATGAATCATATAACTAAAATATAGATACCAAATTATTAATCAAGTTTTAATATTTGTAAAGATGATCAGGGGTTGTTTTGATTTGAAGTACATTTCAATCACCACTTTCGAGATTATCTTCTTTCAAGTTTAAAACTCTTATTATAATTTTGTTCATACAAGAAAAAGCATCAGGCAAAGTTATTTTATTTTTGGCAAAAAAAAAATGGCAGGATGAGTTAGGGTGGGGTGGGTTAATCTGTTTTATATCTTTGCTACACTCATCAGTCTATAACTGACAATTAAATTGGAATAAGCTAAGTAAACATAAAATTAATATCTGCATATAATAAATGTCTCAAAGTTCAAAATTTCAGGAAAAAAATCAAATGAAAATAAATTATTGTTTAAACTACTAAAAATCTATAAACGTTAAATGTAAATAATAGAGTTAACTTAAATAATAGAATTAACTTAAGGTTTAAAGTTAAGGAGAAAAAGTCCAAAGTAACACTCTAATACATCAGTACTGATAATTAATCTTATCAACTAATTAATTAATGCAGTTAATTTTTAAAATATTCATTACTTTTTTAAAAATAATAAATTATAACAGTAATATTTGTTATATAAAATTCATTTTGTTATTAATTAGCAAGTATGAATAATAAGAATACATGAGTTGAAGTTATCCAATTAAGAATACTTTGAAAGATGTGATTAATATTTTAAACTGGAATTAGAAAATCTGGAATGCAATACAGTAAAACCATTAGAGAGAAAGAGATGAAGAATAGTATAAATAGGGTCTCTAATCATCAATGTTCTTCGTCCAAAACACAAACTATATCTCTCTGTTCTCTCACTGCCATAGATAAACATGACTTCCAAATGTTTGTTAGCCATGCTGTTGTGGTGTGTTCTGCTACAGCTGAAGCCCACCGTGGAGGCGCAGAAGCTCGAGCTCAAATACCACAACGGCACTCTCCTCAAGGGGAAGTTCCCCGTTAATATTTTATGGTACGGGGATTTCACCGAGATCCAACGCTCCATAATTGTTGACTTCGTTGATTCATTTCTCTTCTCCGGATATACCCAATTACCCTCCGTTTCCTCGTGGTGGCAGACGACGGAGAAGTACAAGGGCGGCTCTACAACGGTGTTCGTAGGAAAGCAAATTATGGAGCCATACTCTCACGGGAAGCACATCAACCAAATACAACTATACGGCCTCGCATCACGCTTCAAGGACGTCCAAGCAATCAACCTTGTTCTCACCGCAAAAGACGTCACGGTGGACGGCTTCTGCAGTAGCCGCTGTGGAACCCACAACTCCATTGACGGGAAAATCCCCTACGTATGGGTAGGCAACTCCGAGACCCAGTGTCCGGGCCAATGCGCCTGGCCCTTCCACAAGCCCATATACGGCCCACAGTCGCCGCCTTTAGTTGCACCTAACGGTGACGTGGGCGTCGACGGCATGATCATAAACATTGCAACTCTGTTGGCTGGAACCGTGACCAATCCCTTCAACGGTGGATATTATCAGGGTCCCCCGACGATGCCGTTGGAAGCCGTTTCGGCTTGCGTGGGGATTTTCGGGAGCGGGGCGTATCCGGGTTACCCCGGAAAGGTTCTGGTGGACCCGGCGACGGGAGCGAGCTATAATGCGCACGGCAATCACAAGAGGAAGTTCCTCTTGCCGGCGATGTGGGACCCACAGAGCTTTCAATGCAAGACTTTGGTCTGAACGAAGACTTGAGTCAACGAATCTTAAGCGGGTGTTAAGTGTTGCGTGTAAATCCCTTTCTGCATGGTCAATCATTGAAATACATGAAATAAGATAAAGGAATAACATTTTTATTTATATGAATAATCTATTTTATTATTTCGAATTCCCTCTAAACTTCTGTTATATGATAATCCAACAATGACAGCATTCAATTTTAAGACGAAAAAAAAAATAGTAATTTCATGTTCTGATGCTTGGATTAAATTTTTAATTTAAAACATTACAACAGGGCAGTAATTAATGTATATTTTTATACAATTTTTAATATTCTCATTTTCAAAATAAACATAGTATACTGACTCTACTCAGCTAAGTTCTAAAATAAAATAGTTCATAATTAGCTTATATAATTTATTTAAACAATGAAAACAGTATAATTAAAGGGCTCATGCATGTTTAATATTTTCCAAAATATAATAAATATAGATTACTTTTTAAATAAAAGACATTTAAATATGTGTGTGATTAAAAAGACCTTCAAATGCATGTTTAATATTTTCCAAAATATAATAAATAATATATATTTATTTTTTGAATAAAAAGACCTTTAAATGTGTGTGATGCATGTTTAATATTTTCCAAAATGTAAAAAATAATAAATTAAAGTAAAAAATAAAAGTGTGTGGTTAACATCCAACAATAAAAGTGACATTTTATATTAATCACAAAAATTATCTCGTATAATTTTAACGTAAGAATAATACGTGAAGACAACTAAATAAGAAGATAAGATAAAATGCATATCACTCAATTAACAGAAAAAATAAATAGCAGCGACTTAACTAAAAAATATACAATTTTTCAGTACTCAAGAAATAAAAAAATTAATTTAGACTAACTGAAAATATCTATTAAAAAATAGTTTATATTTATTTTAATTAATAAACTAAAGTGATAATATCAATGCAATTAAAAATATAAAAAATATAGTTTTTGTAATCTTTTTTAGGATATAGTTGGGTCGTGTTAGCTAATGACTTAACCCAATTGAATTTTATTTATCATTAATTCAAATCGATCTAACCTAAAGTAATTCATTCTTATGCAGGTTGAGTTATAAGTTTAATATGGATAATCTAAAATATAATTTGAGATTCAATCTTATACTCGTGTTATATATAAACTGTGACATTTTTATTTTCATGTCCTAACTCAGTTTAGACAAATTTATTATAACTTATTAATTTAATTAAATTATTGAATTAATGTTTTGTAAAAATTATATTATTTTTTAATATCTTTGAATAACTTTCCACTTTTTTTTAAAGAAAAAAAGAAAAAAGTTTTACCACTGTGAAAAGGGAATTCTGAAAACTTGATGAAAAAACCTGTATATTACTTTGTCATATCAGAGAAATAAATACTAAGAAAAATATATAATATTCAATAAAAATTTCACCATGATGCTTTATTATGTAAGTTGTACCTTGAAATTTTTACTTATTACTCACTACCCAGGCATAAATACACACACAATTTCTCCAAACCTTAAAGTCAAAGTTCACAAGTACAAGAAGATGTTTTATCTGACATGTAACACTCTGACAGCACAACTATTAATTATGCTATTTAGGTTGTTCATAACAGTTGGTGAGTGGCTCCCAGAAGAATTTGTTGTAAGAACATGGTAGCTCAGTATTGTGATCCAGGAACACAGGAACATGGTAGCTCGTGTCTAAAGTCCAAGTGATTGTGCTGAATTGAGCCTTCTTTTACGCAGCCTTTCTGCAATATTGAATGCAAGCTCGAGAGACTGAGAAGCATTAAGCCTTGGATCACAGTGAGTGTGGTAGCGAGAGCTCAAATCATCATAAGTAATAGTCCTCGAGCCTCCAACGCATTCTGTCACGTTCTGTCCAGTCATCTCTAAATGAACTCCTCCTGGGTAGCTTCCTTCTTGGTCATGCACATCAAAGAATGCCCTCAACTCAGCCTATCATCAACACCACCAACATCTTATCATACACCAAAAACATAAAACTGAAACTGAAAGAGAGTATGTATAAAACAGAATTATATATCTTGGAAAAAGGAAATTACTCTTATTGCATCAAAAGAGCGGGTTTTTAAACCAGATGGGGCTTTAATGGTGTTCCCATGCATGGGGTCGCTAACCCAAGTGACAATTTGTCCTGCTCTGCGAACTGCTCTGATGAGATGAGGAAGCTTCACTCGCATATTCTCAGCTCCCATCCTAACAATTACTGTAATTCTGCCAGGCTTGTTTTTAGGGTTGAGAATGTCTATCAGCTTGACAAGTTCGTCTGGCACCATCTTATCACTCACCTGAAAATCATGTAGCCTTTCAGTAACTGCAATTTTTTGTCAGAAGCACACTAACTACTGATAATTTCCAACAGGACCTCTCAAGAGAATAACAAATAAGATTGTAGTGTTGAAGGGGCATATCAAATGCAAAGAGAATAACAAATAAGATAAACCAAATTAAAGACCACAGGCAAATAGAGCTCTATGTAAGCATCACCTTTATGCCAAGTGGATTAGCAACTCCTCTCAAGAACTCAACATGAGCACCATCAAGTTGGCGGGTACGTTCCCCAACCCACAGCATGTGAGCTGAGCAATCATAATGAAGCCCTGTAGTGGAGTCCTCCCTAGTAAGTGCTTGTTCATAAGGGAGAAGCAAACACTCATGGGAGGTCCAAAAGTCTGTTGTACTTATGATTGGGTGCTCGGATGTGAGCCCGGCAACATTCATGAACCCAAGGGCCTCATCTACCCTATGAGCCAATTCACGGTACCTGTTTGCCCACAGCAAAAAAATAAAAAATAAAAAATCATATCATGAAAGTTGAGTGATTCCTTAGTCTTCTGCTGTCTTTAGAGCAATATGGAAAGGGTCCGTTCAATCTAAACCATTTTGGATAATGAAGAATAAGAACTAATGAAATACCAACGATTCAAAATCCATACATAAATTTAGAGAAGGTTAGAGATGATACCTGTCCCCCTGTTCACTATGCGCCATGAAATCAAGATTCCATTGGTTAACCCTTTGCATGGCAGCATAACCACCTGTGGCAAACGCCCTCAAGAGGTTCAGAGTAGCCACGGATTGGCAGTAAGCTCTAACCATCCTCTGTGGATCGGGGATTCTGGATGCCACATCGAATGCGTCACCATTCACATTGTCACCTCTGTAACTAGGAAGCTTCACTCCATTCTTCTCCTCAAATGGATCTGATCTTGGCTTTGCAAATTGACCGGCCATTCTCCCCACCTGAAGCACCATATCCAATACTGAAGCTTGTCATCCTCATTCATCATAAAAGTTTGAACCAACACGATGTAAGACTATCCAATCATTGCTCAATGGAAGAATTTGATCATAAGGTAAGTTTGTGGACAAGCCAGAACTTCTATAAGAAATACATTTTTTCTTTTACAGCGGAAAACCTTTTCTAGCTTTGTATCTAAAAAGGCTCTAACAACAATACATGAAAGACACAATCCTCTTCCTCCAAGTTGGTTACTCAAAAAGGAAAAGCTAAAGCTTTAAATTAATATTTTTTGTTCTTAATCCCAGCATAACACATTATTCTCTTTTAGAATTTGGGTTTGAACTGAACCTAACTCAGTCTCAGTTTGAACCTAAGTGAGGGTTACTTGTTACCCCAACAGTATACTATACTCTATCTATTGTGAACATATCCTGATTTCTAACTCATTTCTTGGACCTAACTTAGTCTCAGTTTGAACCTAAGTGAGGGTTTCTTGGACCAATGACTAAACTCTCTTCAATTTAAAATTTACAAGACGAGACTAGACATGATTGTCAGATAACTAGACGGGTAATCTGACGACTCTACAACAACTATCACGACAAATTCTAATACCATTTTAGTATTCAAGTTTTTATCTTTCTCAATCCAAAAGGTATATGCTCGTGTAACGAATATCGCTCCCACTCACACTATTTTTTTTTCTAAACCAGGGCCCATTCCTTCACTAACTCAAGCGCCACTCGAAACACCAAAATCTATCCCAGAGAGAAATTAACAATTCACAATAAAAGAAAAAGGAATCCTTCCCCAATTAAAAAGAAACAAATCAGAAGATGAAATGAAAGAACGGTGAAAAGATTGACCTTGATAACAGGCATTTGACCACCGAACATGAGGACGACACCCATTTGAAGGAGGACACGGAAAGTGTCACGGATGTTGTTGGCATTGAATTCTTTGAAGCTCTCAGCGCAATCCCCGCCCTGAAGGAGAAAAGCGTTTCCCATCGCAGCCTGACCCAGTTTCTCCTCCAGATTCCTGGCCTCACCGGCGAACACAATAGGGGGAAAAGAAGAAAGGGTTTCGAGAACTTGATCCAATTCATTCGCATCAGGGTACTCCGGAAGCTGAAGCGCCTTCTTCGTCCTCCAACTATCAACTTTCCAGCTCGTCGCTATCGGCGACACCGTCGGCTTGGCGCAATTCCGAACAACGACGGATCTCCTCGGAGACCCGAAAATGCAAGGCTTGACCTTGACCTTGATCGTGATAAGGGATGCTGAAGATGAGGCCAGAGCCATTTTCTGTTTTCTTCTTCTCAGCAAAAGGTGAGAGTTTGATTGATATCAGATGATTCTACTCAAACCACGTAACATGCATATATATAATTGTCCGTTTTAATCTTAAAAAGGAAAAACAAATCATCTTGGATGTTTTAAAAACAAAATATCATTCTATCATAGAAAGAGTTGTCATGAACTAACAGAAAAGAGGTTTGACCGTTTTTGTGTACCACTGTCGTTTTAGATATGAAAATCTTAGTTTGATAATGATTAAAAAAAAGCATTCATTTTACACTATATTTAATGATATAATAATACATATTATGATTTTAAATTAAAAATAATAATATAATTGTAGTTAAAATATTATTTTTTGACAGTGTCAAATGACCATAATTTGTCGTTTAAATACTATAAATAAAGAACATTACGTAGGTTAAAAATCTGTTAGAACAATAACCTCACACTATCATTACTGTTATTAATTTTTTTAACAACCATTTTAATAATTTTATCTAAGATATATTTGACGCGCATCGTACTAAAATTAAATTCGTATATTTATTTACACGTGATAAACATAGAATGATTGCATCTGTTTATTTTTTTTTCTTCTCATATTGTAACCAAAGTGTCGTTATATAAATTAAATAAATTAGTCCTCGATAACAAATATCGTTTTATGGATGAATTTAATTGTGTTTTTTATGATATTCAGATATTTTCTATTTTGTTAGCATTATTTTTTCATTTTTTTTGCATGAATTTTATACTCTCGTTTGTGGTGGAATAAAAATTTGAAAAATTTATCTTGGAATATTTTTGCAGGAAAAATAGAAAAAAAATTATAAATAAAATTCATACTATAGTTTGAACAAAACAAAACTATGAACTTTCCATAAATGTAAGGAAGTAATCGATTTTGAAAATTATAGAAAAAAAAATCTCAAATTTGGCAGAAAATATTCTCCAAAAACATGCAAGAAAACTTTATAAGTTTCAGTATATGAGTTTTTCATGCCATAATGAAAGAATAATATAAATTAAAAACATAGAAAAAATAGGTTTCAAAAATACAAAAAAAAGGTTTTTTGTTTTGAAACAACAATTAATCAACGTATGCAAAATTTTACGAAAATAATTATGAGGAAGGATTTTAAAAAAATATTATTTTATTTTATAACGTTAAAAAATAGTTGTTATAAAAATAATAACAATAAAGAAAATGACCAAAAGTCAGTTTTTTCAGTTTAATAACAAAATTCAAAAATTCAATATTCTTTTAATGATTTAAATTGAGAATTAAAATAACTTTAAATGAAAAATATAATAAAATCTTATCAACGCCTACTAAAAGTATAAATATTTTTTGGCACTTTTTAATTAATCTAACTTTATTATTGGCGTTTTTTTAAATTATTCTCTCTATTAAATATAAGTAAAACTAATAAACTTTTTCACTAACTAATTAATATTAACAACACTAATAACATTTATAAATAAAAAATTCCTTTATTATAAGTTAATATTAATTAAGAATACAAGAGTTATTTTCTCTAACCAATTTTAACGGTCATTTTTTTTTTATTGTACATGCTCGTTTGACGTGAAATCATCATACCCTGCATAATCCAAGTGTTTCGGTATTCTAATTTAAACTTACCTTGATGGTTGCATTGATATGATAATTACATGAATGACGACAAAAGTTGGAGACTTATTTGCAGTCGAGAGGGATAAACTACTGACACTGAGGTGATTAGATCAAAGAAAGACATTTCTATCATAAAGGAATACGTTCTAGACTTAGTTTTAATAATACCCAGATCAAAACCACTGATAAGAAGAGTAATCAAAGGTTATCACACTATTGACAGGAGACCCATCTAGTTATTTTATCTTTGTTATCTTAACAGGAATAATACTCACAGTTAAGATGTTCATGAAGAAGCACGAATGAGAAAATTGGATAAAACCTAAAACCCATGTATTAATCACACTTGCGAAAGAAACTTTTACACGAACTTAATCCAATATAATATAACAATACTAAAGCAAAGCAATTGCAAACACCACAATTTTACACGGTTGGCTGATAAGTAAACGCTTAATCCTCACAGAACTGGTTGGATTTTCCCTCTCCCATGTTCAATGGCCAAAACTCCGACCATGACACTACATAGGAGTAGAAGGGAGTCATTTAGTTTAGTCCATCTTACCCGAATTGGACAGTTAATAGTAGGGGCTGTAGCGCATTGCCATTCTGAACCTTGGGACCTTTCTGCAATTCATAGACAAATCTTGTTACTTTGTCTGTTGCAAGATAAAAGGATTTGAAAGGGATGATAGATTGTATTGTTACCCATATCCATATGGAGAATAGATAAAGGGAGGTGCATATGGGGATCTGCCTCGAAAGCCCCCAGCGTAAGGATTCGCCTGGCGGGAACGAAACTGTTTCATCCCTGGTATATTGGTCCTTTTAGCTGTCACCTAACAAATGCTCAAATAAGAAGAAATTATTAGAAAGAGGAAACAGTATATTCAACAGCAATATCCTCTAACTGTCTCACCTTTAATTGGCGCCCATGAAGTTCAGATTCATTCAACGAAAGGGCCTCTTGAACAGCTTCCACCTCAAGGAACTCAACATAAGCATAACCCTTGGGTTGGCCAAACTTATCAGTTCGAATAGTGACTCTGTTTACTGTTCCACAAGACTGAAAATGCTGTTGCACTTCTTCAGGAGTGCATGAATAGTCCACCTGTGGAGATTATCAAACCCATGAGACATTATATGAATAAACAAACAAGTAAAGCCAAAAGATTCACCACATGACATGTTTTCAAGCATCTGTTAATACCAAATTAAGGTTAAAAGATCATACTTACCAGTTTCTAGTCTACTAGTACAACCAGACATAATTAGCGTCACTAAATATCAATACAACATTTACTGAAAGAAACACATTTTTAAAAATTCAACCAGCTTCGTCAACAAAACCATCTGAAATAGATATAATAATATATACATTCAATATAGAACTGTTCTGTGGCAGCTATCAAATCACTGGCTCAGGACCAAAAATGATGAAGATCCACCTTCCTTGGCAGAACAACTAAGCTCTGTGTATTTCCATATTTGCAATCTCCATAGGCTGAAAGCAAATTGTTTTTGCTTTAATAAAACTGTTACAGATCTCAGATATTGTAATATAACCTCCAAAACTTGATCTCATGAAGTAAAAAAGGCACAACAACTAGGCAAAATGCAAACCTATACCAATATAGGTTTTGCCATCATTGTCATTACCAATGCTAATGGAATAAATTTTGGGCTTTGAGCAAGTCAGTTAATTTCAACCACTAAAAGAAAAAAAGGTTCACAACATACAGTAGATTTAAAGCCTCCCCCTAATAAATTTATTGTTTTACCTAGCCCATTTAAGATTGAGGAAGAAACAAAATCAAAATCAGCTCTTAGCCGCCATGTGTTATATCTGAAACATGGCTGTTTTAGCAAGCTGAAAAGTTTCAGGGATGCAGAAATATTTTGCCTGGTCCATGTGGTAGCAAGATTTATCCCTAAAATGCAAGGTAGGTCACAGAATAAAGTACCAGCAGACAAATGGGGGAAAAAACTAGGAAGTGGAATTTTTTGTAAATCCAGAAAATATTATTCAGTGGGTTCTTAAAACCATTGCTGCTGCTGCTGCTACAGTGTAATTTGAAGCTCTGCCTGCAATCTTGAGCAACTAGATGGCTGCTGGGATGTGCTGCCTTGGTGGTTTGGAAGTCTCTGTTTCTGAGTGAATCATATCTGGGCAGACTTCTGTACCTGCAACTATCCTTGGTTCCCATTATTAGCTGATTTGTGCGTAATTTGTTAGTCATATGCAAAGTTTCATGCTTTGCTGGCCTACAGGTGATGCCTTTGCATTCCCTGCTTCTTCCACTTAATTTCAGATTTTTCTCATTAAAAATGTCATCAAGAAGTATCTGTTTTTGAAAATTCTTGTAATAACTAAAATCTTTTATGCATTTTGAATTACAAGATACTTATATGCTATTGTGAGCGACCTTTTATTATTATTGCTATTATTCCTCATTTGTTTTACATATATTAAAACAATATAATTGTGCATTTCTACCTCCCAATGAGAGGACCTAGGATTTTGAGAAGCCCACTCACTGAAGTGCACCACCTTCCTTCTTGATCACTGTTTATTTTTCCAATTTTCCTTTAGTTTTTTCTAGTGTAAAGTGTATCAGAGAACAAAAAAGCCAATAGTCTAATCCCAAAGTAGAAAAAGGGAATGACAACAGTCCCTCACCATGAGAGAGAATAATTATTACATGAACTAGCACCACAGAAAGTTTGACCAGGTGACATATATGCATGCATAGCATTGTACCCATAAAATATGTCCTCTTCTCAACAGTAGGAGTCCAGATTCTTTACCTCCAATCCACAATTATTTGGTTTCCTGTCAATATCCCATTGCAAATACTTGGAATGTATACTGATAGAAAAAAGTCCTAGTTAAAGATTTTTCCTTTTCACATTTGATGACTTCCTATTCTATTTTCTTTATTCTTTTTTTATTTCCTTTTTTCGTTCCAAAAGAAAAATATGGAAACTCACAAAACCACAAAAATCACTTTATCCCTCAACAAATAATTCTTTAACGCTCTTGTCATCTCCTTTATCCCTCAATGTTTCTTGTGTTGTATATTTTGTTTTTCAACTCCATTTTTTTAATAACATACATTGCTAACATTTTTACCCTCCAAATATATTATAACACATACTTTCAACTGCTGCAATACAAAACCAGAAAACTTGTAGGTGGAAGCGTGACCTGCGATTGTAGTCAAAACATCATGTCAAAGCAGGATGCCACTGCTTGGAAATATACTAAAATTTCAAAACAGTAAAAAGCACATTCATCATCAAAGAAATTTAAAGGCTAGAATATGATGAAGCCCAACATATTTACTGACCAAAACACTTTGGCTCATAAATGAATCAGACACAACAAGCCCTTAACCCATATCATGAACGATGACAGACGGTGAAAGACAATCAAGCACGATAACATACAGGGTAAGAGAGAGCTCACATTGCCTACAAAGACTGATCGAGAATCTATTTCCTCTCTATTGGCCTGACTCGCAGAAGCAGTTGCAGGATCTAATTTTGGAGAAAATAATTAACAACGGAGATTGGAGTCCAACAAAATACATTGTAATAATATATGTTATGCATTAAAAAAACAGTTCTATGCCCAATATCAAGGAACGAAAACAATTTCAAGAAAAACTGGGGAAAAATAACAGAACTGATATTTGTAACCCAAGCATCAAAGAACGGTTCTTCCAAATTTTCAAACAGAAGTTAACAACATTACTAGCGCGCTGGCAGAGCAATAGCGGCAAGTAACCCCTGGCGGCTACAGGCGCTGCTGTGGCAGAGCACCTTAGTGTAGCGGCCTAAGCAGCACATAGCTTAAGACATCTATAACTTTTTATTTTTAATTAGGAACGGTCATTAACCTTTAGAAAATTTCATCCTTTATGAGAATTTATATGCATCCGTAATATATATTATATAGACTATAGACTTCACAAAAAAGATTCGAAATTGCGGTTATCTCATATATATATCTGCTATCCCACTGTAACGTTTCTGGGGCAGGCCACTACATACTACTATTCGGGATTTCTAATACTGAACTAGAATGGGTAGAAGGATATGTATATATATCTTATGATTTATGACCAAACTAAGAATGAATTTCTCATTACCACCAGCTAAGAGCCTAAAACTAGTCTACTGATCAAAACATATATAACCAAAATGTAAATCACAAAAGATATTCTAGCAAATAAGTTAAGACTCGTTGTAGAATCCTACACAAACAAAAAAGAAAAAAATAAACTAATTTCCATTTTGAATGTATCCAACTCACTGCACACTATAGCATTTTCTTCCCAAAAGGTAATTTTCCAAATTTTTTTAAAAAAAAAGTGGTTTCAAATATAAATTTTTTTGGAGAGAGAAAATAACAATAACAAAAGAGAAAGGGAGGCACCTTGAACAGATCCCATTTCCTTCTCGACCTTGGCCTGCATCTCTCGCAAAGCAGCAGCTTCATCCTCCATCTCTTTCAAGCGCTTCTTCATGTCATCCAATTCCTAAACCCAGATGATTTGGCACCGAGGAAAGAACAAATTAGGGTTGAAGGTTGAACGGCGGCAACACCAGAGAGGTTTGATTCAACGAAATTAGGCGAATGCAGAAAATTGAAATGAAAATTAAGAAAAAAGATAAAGAAGGGAAAGCATGAGTACTTCGTTGGCGTCGGCTGCGTGCATGTCAACATCGTCATCGCTTTCCATGGCTCCGCGAAAGAGGAAGAAGACCTGCAACCCACCCTTTGCTTTGCTTGCCCCTCACCCTTCAACCTGTTAGAGTGTCAGTGTGAGACCCAGAGGGGTTGGGTTAAAAGTACTTGGGCCTAAGACAAGACAACCTTTTTATTTTATAAGAATAAGAATAAACATATTTAAAAAGGATATATATATATATATATATATATATATATATATATATTTGATATACCATAATTTTCTAAATTTGCAATACTACAGCAAAAAAAAAAAATTAAAATCGTAACATCATATTTCAATATTCGTGATTAAATCTAATTATTACCGATTAATAAGATCAGGATTGTATTTCTTTGTTCAGTGATTTTTTTAACTGAAAAATGTTATATTATATACTGACAGAAAATGTTTTTCTATAGAAATTTAGCCAAAAATTGTCAACTTTTTGCAGGAACATAATTTTCAAATCTCAGATGCTGAATAAAAAAATAAAAATATTCTGCTAAACATCTCAAAATTCTATTTCTCAACCTAAAATGATGAATAATGAGATCAATAACAATTGTTTACTGGCGCTTTAAAGGAATTATATTCTCTATATGTTGATTTATTTAGGTTAATTGCTACTCCCATCTCATATAAACCTAAATATACTTAATTTCAGATTTATATTATATATATATAGACTTTTTGATTTACTTAATATATTTTAATAATTTAATCGAAGATGAAATAAATACGAGAATGAGTATTATAAGACGGGAATGTAACAAATATATAGCCACGTATACATCTTCATAAAAGCCCAGACATTACATACATATTAAACTTTTATTTTTATTTTTGTTGTATTTAAAATCATTGGAAGTAAAATAGAGTATGAGTATAATACTTCTAATGCTTGTTGTTGAGACAATTAATCAACGTAACCATGTTAACAATTGATCACAAATTATTATCTTTATTAAATATAATAATAAGTTATTTTAAAAAATAAACAGGCCGATTTGATAGCAGTAAATTGAAATATATTTTCTTTTATTTTATTCTCAACTAACCAACCTATTCAACATATTATTCTTCTATTATTTTTCTTGTTTTTGTTTAATTAAATTATCTTTATCTCTATTCTAACTTTTTCATATATTATGAAAAATGCAAGCTAATTTTGAATTAATTTGGCATACAAATGTTACAAAAAAAAAACTTGAGAATATTCAGTAAACTAGGAAAATTAGAGAATTGTTAATAAATAGTAAAGAATGACTTAATAATATTTTTTTATTTAAAAGTCTATTAAATATTTTCTAAAAAATCTTTTTTTTTTTAATTAATGGTTTACTTATTTCAAAGACTTGTAAGAACCCTAGGCTATTGGTCATTGATTGGCAGGAGGCAACTAGGGATTTTTGTTATATCATACGAATTTTTGTTTGCTAAAAAGCGATTGGTAGCTTAGAGGCATTAATCGGAATGGCGAAGGCGTCGTCCGAGGCACACGGTTGCCGGAGAGTGTTGGAGTTTTACAGTGGAATCGGCGGCATGGTATTCACTTCATTTACGGAAGCAAGTCTTTTTGCTTCAATTTCATATGCTAATGGTCTTAGTGTTTGTTTAGAGGTACTCTCTGATGAAGGCCCAGGTGAATGCCGAAGTGGTGGAAGCATTTGAAATTAACGACACAGCAAACGACGTTTACCAACATAATTTTGGTCATCGTCCTTTTCAGGTTTCCTTTGCTGTTTTTTTAATTTAAACTGTTGATTTGAAGTTCTGTTCACCTATTAGTTTCGTGCTTATTCCATTAGCTGAATGCTGTTAGTCTTTGCTTATTTAGTTATACTAGTTGTAGTTCTCAATTCTTTATGCATTCTGTGAAAGTCTAAATTCGTTCAGAATAAATTGGCTTTACTCCAACTTTTTTTTTTTCATTTCATCTTGTCAGTCAGGGGTCCTGTTTAACCCTCTAGGCTCTGTATACTGGTGAAAAGTTTGAATAGTTTGTACAAGATCCTATGTTGAAACCTTGTTGCCGCCATTGTACGCCAAAAAAAAATCTAGGTTCTTTTTGGAGTTTGGGTTTGTCATAATTGTCAAACTAGAGGAATGTGCACTTTACATGATATCCCAGACAAAGATAAAACATGAAATGATCAGGCTTATCTTTATTAACTTGTGCTTGCTGATTTAGGGAAACATTCAATGCCTGACTGCTGCTGATCTGGACAAGTATGGTGCCGATGCATGGCTTCTTTCTCCTCCTTGCCAACCTTATACACGACAAGGTGAGTTTTTCATCTTCAAATATTATGGGTTACCTTTTTCTTTCTTTGTTTGGCAAAAACTTACTCAATAATCCTGTGCTAGGCCTTCAGAAGGACACTGGAGATGCCCGAGCATTTTCTTTTCTTCAGATTCTTGAGCTCTTGCCATTTCTATTGAAGCCTCCAAGTATGTTATTTGTAGAAAATGTTGTTGGATTTGAGGTTTGTCTTGTTTGATTGAACTCATAGTTATTAGCCAAGACTCCAAATTATTTTTAATTATTTCTTCTATTAATTGTTTTCCTGTTTTATTCCTTGGTTACAGACTTCTGATACACATGCAAAACTGGTCGACATATTGGAAAAGACAGATTTTATCACACAGGAGTTCATTCTGACCCCTTTACAGTTTGGAATCCCATATTCCAGGCCTCGTTATTTTTGTCTGGTAGTGTTCTTGATCCTTGGCATAGTCTTTTTTTTTTTGGGATGTATTTTATATTATCTAGGAATCATCTGGAAATAGGGATTATGTTCTGGAATATGATCATATAAGTGTGATTTTTTGCAAACGTGTTTTCTTTTCTTAATTGTTTTAAAATTGATATTCTAGCTTTTATGTCCTCTGCTTTATCTGGAACGAAATGAAATTTTGTTGGGGCCTATAACAGAGATTTTCAGAGGGTTTCTTGTGGAAGCCTTCTTCTTGTTGACTTAAGCTGTGCTCACCTTTTGTATTTAAGTTTGTCATCCAAATATCTTAATACAGTTGTTCGAATTACTTGAGTATGGACCTCATGACCTAGTGGTGTATGTGTCATCAATATCAAATTACAGCATGTTTTTTAGAAATGAAATAACAAACACTGGGTCCTTAGCAGGGATGAATTCATTCTAATACTGGACCTACGATTCTGACATGTTTAAACAATACTATACTTTAAAATTATTCCTTATTCCTCAGAGAAGTTGATTTCTGTTTTGGTATGTTGATTTAGAGATACAATTTGGAAAAAGATAAAAAGAAGATACTTAATTATAAGGTTGTCTGATGGATTTTCCTGCACAGCCATATATATCTTGGTGTTTATTCAGATCATATTAATTTATAGCTGAGTGCAGATATAAAATAAAGATAAACATTGGTTAAAAAGCTTTTTGCAAAGTCTTTCAATTGGATTGAATAACTTCAGGAGGCGGTTGGAGTAAGATTTCTTACATTGAGTTATAGTGCGTGTGATGTTGTTGGTGTTTCCATTGCACTTTAATCTCTCTAAAAATTCTTGTTAATCACTCGATTTGGAAATTACATACGGATAGTGGGACAAAAACTGAGTCATACTAATATCATCAATTAGGATTCTTGCTAGGTGATTTGTAAACCTGTAATGTAAACATGTTTGTTACTGTTGACTTTATGTGTATAATATTTTCAGGCTAAGAGGAAAACTTCATCTTTTGTAAATGAATGTTTAAATCGCCAGCTGATTCAGTCTCCGGGGCCATTATTTGAGTACTTTGATACAGTGACTGATGATGAAGATGATTCGTCAAAAGAGGACAGACATAAATTGTTGCAGTTATGTCAACCTATTGAGAAATTTCTTGAATTGAAGAAAGCTGACAGCGATATACCTGTTGAACCAGCTACTATAATGTCTAGTTTTTCTAATGATGTTCCTGGGACTTCGGGAATAACTAATGGTCATGAATATGAATCTTTGGACCAATATTATGTTCACCCAAGCTTGATAGAACGGTGGGGAAGTGCTATGGGTATCCTTGCCACAGTAATTTGGTTACATCATATTCAAAACCATGTTATAATATGATCACTGTGTATTTCCCATCCCGTTCCTTAAAAGAGCTTAGATGTTGTCTATCCTGATTCAAAGCGCTGCTGCTGTTTCACAAAAAGTTATTACAGATACGTGAAGGGAACTGGATCCCTTTTGGCAACTGTCCAGGTAGGGATTCTATTTTGTGCAAGTCTTTCTTCGTCATATTGCTTAATATATCTACGTAACACTACAACTTGTTTGTTATTGAGTCACTGAAATGCTTTTCTCTCTATGCTCTATAGTCACCGTTTCATCTTATGTTTAGTATCTGCTCTCTGTTGCTCAATTGATGACAAAACTTGGAATTACTACCTGTGGTTGATGAAAGTTTCTTGCTCATTAACATAGAATATCCTGCTAGTTCTTTTTTATCATAATTGAGATATAATATAGTATAACATTTCTATGATACTAAAGAATATGTTTCTTGACATTGACCTTTTCAAATCACTATTTAATTTCCATATTTTTTCTTTTCAAGAAAACTATCCTGATAAAGACTATAAAGCTATCTTCTTATAATTGATCTTGGAACAAATGAGTAAATAAACTTACCAAACCCAACGTTTTGTTTTTGTTTGGGGAGGGAGCGTTGGGTAACTATTTGATAGCAACTCCCTTGACGTTAAAACTGGTTTCATTCTTTGCTTTCCTCCTCAAATCAACATTTAAATGTGCAGCCGATGAAGAGGGACAAAAGTTCACTGAAGGAGCAATGTCTCAGATATTTTACCCCGAGAGAGGTTGGTGGATTTTCTTTATTCTCAATTATTTAAATTATTTTTAGTCAATGTCATACGTTTTCAAGAATGCTTGCATGTGAATGCATGTGTTTCAGTGTCTGAAGTTTTCGTCTTGACTTCCGTGCATATTACTAATCTATATTGTATTTGTCATCATGTACCTAGGTTGCCAACCTACACTCTTTTCCTGAAAAATTTGAGTTTCCAGAGCACGTTAGTCTCAAGCAAAGGTATTGAATGATATTTTTGCATTCCTACGGAGGAATCCCTTATTTTAACTTTTTAGTGATGTTTAGTTGTTGACTTATTAATTCCGAATAGTCTGTGTTTTACACTATTAATTGGTCAGATTGCTGAGTTATATGCTTTCGTGTATTTATTGCTTGTGTTTTATTATACTACTGATATTTTTTCTTTTATAGGTATGCCTTGTTAGGGAACAGTTTAAGCATAGCAGTTGTTGCTCCCTTACTTAAGTATCTTTTCACCGAACCTTAATGATTTTCGATCGCGACATTCGTTCGACAGAAGCAGATAGATATTTCATAGGGCCTTCTCCTGTAATTTTGCTATGATAATGAGATCATGTATCATAATGCTGTGAGTTCGTGTGTCGATCATAACGATCCAACACTCACGAGTTTGGCCACTTCAGAATTCAAATGTAGTTTACTAATGAGGGATACTAAAATGTAAATGATATTTGGGAGAAATTTAAAATGTACTTATCCGGCATCTTGTAGAAGAAATGATAGCATCTTGTATCAAATTTGAATTTAAACAGATTTGAGGAAATATGCAGTTAAATTTAAGTGTTCTTTAAAGCTGATGGTTTAAAATGAATGGTTTCTTGCTATACACTTGATTTTGCTACGTTGTTATACATATTGTTTCCGAATCGTATAACCATTGATTCTGCGAAACACATAATGATGATGTTGGTGGTTTCATATAAAAAGATGCATACTGATAATGTCTCTTTGATACCTTAAATGTGCGATGTTATGGTAAGGTGAGTGTTCCTTTGTAGGAATCGATGGTTAACAGCTTTTACTTCGATAGCTAAGGTGGTGAGTGTTTTAAAATATATTTAAATATCATTTTAGTGTCTCTAAATATTATAATCTTTGATGGTTAAAGTTATAGTTTAATCTCTTTATTACACAATAAAAGGAAATAGTCTTTTGTAATCTTATAAAATTTGGATTTTCTGTTATTTTTTCTGAACAGTTTTTTTTTATTCAAAATATATTGATGAATACTGATTTTAATATTTTAAAATATATTAAAAGTATTTTTAGAATATTAACATCAATGTGTTTTAAAGTCACAACAAAGGACTAACATAAAAGAAAATCAATCATGAATATGTATATATTTAGGTTGTTTGGTTTGAGGCAAATTATAATAACAAGAAGACAGGTCTCTTGCAAATTTGAATATTTTTAATTAAGTATCTGTTGAATATTTTTGGTGTATTGGAAAGTTTTATATATTTTTTCTTATTTTCTTCTATTTGTCTTTGTGTTTAGAAATATGATATGTTTTTTTTATTAATATAAACTATTAATGTAAGTTGATAAATGATTTTTGTTATTTTCCTTTAAAATGTATTGGATAATAAACACACACTCATCAATGTTGATGACTTGTATCATCTTTTAATCACGGTAAGTAATGACATAAAAATAATGAGAGAACATGACATTTTTGTTATCCAACACATTTTAAATGAAAATAATAAAAGTTATTGTTATTTTAAATTAACATAGATATCGTTTTCGTATTAATCACGAAATTTTACGTATCTTAACACAGGGTGACAAATAAATAACATTAATCAATATAATAGTTATGTCAGATTGGTATAAAAATCAAACTATACGTTTTGAATACTCAACAAATAAAAAAATAATAATACAAAACTCAATTAAAAGTATTTTAATTTGTAAGAGACTCAAAACTTTTTTAAGTCTAAAAGAATGAAATCATTATTGAAATACTATATTACAGATAATAAAATTAGTACTTCTAAGACACGTAGTTGTAATTGTTCACCATGAAAAATTATTATATCGATGAAAATTGAATCAATAGACATAAAATGAAAAAATTAATTGTGTTTTGTGACGACCATTTATCACAGTATTATAGCCAAGAGAGGTGATGACCTTCTTACAAGATCATCAAGAATTTGTTGTATTTTCTTGATCATTATTAGTTTTTTTAGAATATTCAAAATTTATAATTCTTATGCCAAGGTTAAGTTCCATATTTCTAATTTTCTGCCTCTTATTTTATTATTATTTTTTCCATATTTGATATTCATCTGATCCTAGTATCAGAATTTATTATATCATTAAGCATATTCCTAATTAATCTTATGTGATAAAACTTATTCTAAGTAGGTTGAAGTTCTAATCATCACTACATATTTTTAAGTATAAGATGTATGACTTATTTTAAATTAGGTCAACATCTTAGCCATTAGAACACAACTCAAAGTCTTCGAACAACAATTCTTATTTTAAGGTAAGTTGAAGTCCAGTTTATCACTACTCAACTCCAAGTCTAAATGATAAGACATATTTTAAGATAAATTAAAATCTCACCTATTATTACATAACTAAAAAATCTTTAAGGGACAAAATTTATTTTAAGATAACTTAAATCTTAATTATCCCAAAGTTTATAATCAGTAAAACTTTCTTAAATAGGTCAAATATTACCTGTCACTACACAACCTTCAAGTCTCAAATAATAAGATTTTTCCTACATACAAGTAAAAGACATATCTATCTATACACAAAGTAAAAAGTTATAAGAAGTAAAACAATCAATTATCACAAAAATATAATAATTTATCCCAGAAAAAAAGTGGTAAATTTGTTTTTGCTTTTTCTTTACCAAACAACCTTAGTTTCAGTAACTTTTTATTCTCTCTGTTCTCCCGTCAACGTCTTAGATATAAAAATAAAAAGAAAAAAAGATATTCGACGAATAAAAATAATAGAACACTGAAGTAATAAAATAACAATATTAGAATTAAAGTGTACTTGGTTTTTTGTTTTAATATTTAAAGGAATTAATAATATATGAAAATACTTGGAAAAATTTTAGATATTCATAGTTTAAATAGCATGAAGACAGAGAGTTTGGCGTGTCACGTAAGGAAAATGGGAAACATTGAAACTTGGAGTGCTGGTTGTTTTCCCTCCGAAAGGTGTGAGAGTGTGCAGAGCAGAGGAGCATGGTTAACGGGGAATTACATCGCTCATCCAGATGACTTCCAGTTAATAGTCTCCTTTCTCGAACGCAACCATTCCGACCAGTTCCAGTCCATTCTTTCTTCTCCCGATTCCGACCTTCACTTCCCTCTTTTCGTCGAGTATTACGATTATTGTTATGCATTTTATACCTTTTCATTTGTTTTCTCACTGCAAGATTAACCAGTCCTCTTTTTCTTATTCAGTTTTGCTGAACTGTTCGAAGAGGAATTGCGCGTTGCTTGTCTCCTCTTGTTCCAACCCAATACCTATTTGCGAGTATTCGACGCGGCTGCCATTTCGGCCCAGGTACGTAGTTCTCTCTTGTGTTTGTTTATTTTGATTTGGAAGAGTAAAGGTGGAATTTTGACTTCTTTTTATGTTGTGGGTTGTGTTAGCAAACCGTATTGGCGGATGGTAAGAAAGGGGTGGAAAAAAAATCCATTCATGTTCGTATTAACACCTGTGGCTCACCCCTTGAATTCCCTGGTCTGCTTTTGCTCTCTAGTTGTTTGTTTCAATACCCCTTATGAATCCTGAGTTCAAATGTTGATTGATTCGTGTGTGAGTTTATTTTGTTTGGCTGAATCAGAAACTTTTCCAAGCATTGGACGTGTTCGCGTGCAGCACCATGGAATTCTTCTCACTCTCAAAGGGATAGTGATTAGGTCTGGAGCAATCAAGATGCACGAAGGGGAGAGGACGTACATGTGTCACAAATGCAAAAACAGGTGTCTCCTACTTCATTTTTTTGTCATTCTTCATAATTTGTCTGGCTAGGACATCATGGATAATTCCTCTTTGTCAGAATGTTTGGAATATCATCTGTACTAGTAATATTAACAATTGCGATGTTCTAATATAGGCTTTACTGCACTATTTTTTCTTAACAATTTATGCTACATACTCAATTCCAATGCACTCACCCTGTTTCACAACCTTAGCTCTCTGTATGTCATTGTACGTTATTAGTGTCTGGGTGGAAACCCTTGCTTCCCAATTTGGCTGTGTATCACTCCAGGCCATTCTCATGTTGGTGGGGAGCTTTTCGAGTTTTCCAAGAGTATTATCAGTATGCATAGGAGCCAGCGGTTTCCTGTTTTTCTTTTGTGTCACAAATTGCCATAAGTTTGCTTTTATTTCTCAAAACTCTATGAATCGATTGTTAAACTCCTACCAGGACAGGAGAAGCCTTGGTAAGTGTCTGTCAAGAAGTCAAACAATCTCTTAAAAATCATTGAATCAGTTATTCAACTATGTCATTATAGCTAGCTTAATGAGTATATGGTGTGTACGCTAGAATGAGGAAAAAACTGGATGTTATGAACAACTAAACATTAGCTCTAATACCAGTAACTAATTTAGCTGCACACTTATTATTGTTGCCCTAAAGGCTGTAACTAATTTCTCATGCTATGTGTGTGCACATTAGCATGAAGTCACCTGTGTACATTCACGGATTGATTATGGTTGACCTAGTGGGCGATGGTTTGGGTAGCTTGCATGATGTTAAGCTCAAATCTCATTGTCGCCATTGTGCACCAAAAAAATTATGCACATTCACAACTTGGTAAAGATATCTGTTTTATTCCCATACACCTCTCAATATCTTTCCCACATCAGTTAACTAAGTAAGTATGCAGCTTCCCAGTACATCCTTTGGTGGAAGCTCGAAACTCGATATCATTACCTTCAATTTGCCCAATTCAGGTATGTTCTGCATCTGAGTTCTACATTTTCCTTACAATACTTGGATATTTGTTCCCATTTCATAACCCAAAAATTAATACATAATAAGATATGCTATCATATATTAAAATATAAGATAAGCAAAGTGCCAGATTAGAATTTGCTTGTGTCATATGAATTTTCTTGCAACAAGTTGAGGACTATGTCAACTTTCTCAATTCTAGAAATTTCCTGAAAGCTTAAATTTGATTTTTGAACTCTTATCCTTTCAATTTATGTGTTTGTTTTTATGTAAATATGATATTAGTATACTTTGAAATTGGCAGACTATCTTTTCCCGTTGTTTATGTTTGTTATTTTGTGTTTATAACATCAGAATTCCAAGCCTTGTTCCGGCACGAAATTTCAGTATGTAGAGAACACTATAGTATGCCATGATTATCAGGAGATAAAAATTCAAGAAAGTACACAGGTGCTAGGTGTTGGGGCAATTCCTCGTTCAATTCTTGTCATCTTAAAGGATGACCTCGTTGATGTTGTTAAAGCTGGAGGTATTCACTTCAAGTTTTGATAACTATTGTATCCCATACACATTGAATTTTAACATATGAATTGATCTAGGGGTTATTACCGCTGGAAATTATGAGCAGGTTTCAGTATAATGTGTGGTAGCTCTATTTCTCATTCACTAGTATTTGATGTAAGGAATATAGTCCTTGAACTATGGTTTTTCCTTTCAAAAAATTATGAATGATGCATCTTTGGATTTCTTTGTACAAATCTGTTATAATTTCTATTTTGTCATATTGGCCTTACTTGAGATAAGTTGTTAAGATGTGAGAAAGTCTTATTTGTGTTGTAAATGGCTTCCACGTCATTTTAGCTTGGCTTGACCTGACATGAATTACAGTTTATGCTTACTGATTCTTAATGACTGTAAGAATCAGAGTGCATTCTGTATTGGATTTAGATTTTGAATGTTGAGTGGTCACTCTTAATAATCCTCATCGATAATGATGCATTTCTCTGTTTTGTCCGTGGAACTATTAATTTTGTGCCTACTTTTTCTTTCCTCTATTTGTATCCCTTGTTACATCTTAAGACTGTTTCTGAAATAATCAGGAATCTTGTTATGTGTATATTTATTTCAATGCCATGCAGTATTGGGTCATTTGTTTTAGATATGGGCTTTTCAGTAGAAAACGTTATTTTTATTGCATTATTTTCTTGACAATTTGATGGTCTGAATATGCTAAAGCTGGGGTATTGGAAGAGAATATTGACAAATTATTTCTGGTAACTATCAGAAAATTAAAAGCAGGCATTTCTATTAAAATTAGATTATGTGCGTTGTACCATGTAGTTATGCATAGAATACTTTCTTATTCGTTGTAATTTGGATTGGTCTTCCCACATATTTTTAGGGGCATACGACTAATAGGACAGATTTGTAGCCTAAATCCTTAGGTTAGCAATTATTTATTCATGCGCTTATATACTTGTGCCTATTTCTGTAAATAAACAGAAAATAATATACAATTTCAGCTCTCTCTTTGAGTAATTGGAAGAGCCTATCCTTTTTTAATGTTGTTGATGGAAGAAATAAAATGCCTTTGTTAGTCCTTACCCTGCACTATAGTGTATAACATCCAAAACAAATTAAATCAAGAAATACTCATAGTAACCTTTCATGTAGATAAAATTAATTGTCTCTATTGAACAATATCATACTGTAACCATGAAAAGATTGTTAGGCAATTTGCAGGCTGCAATCTGAATTAAGGGTTTTTGGAATTATCTCAAGCATGCAGCATCACACTCCTTTGTCTTGGCTTGGGATTTAAACGAGCTGAGCTCTTTAAGCTTGAATTTGGCTTGTGAAAAGATTAGTGGCTCAAGATTGACTCATTTATTCAGTTGAGCTTAATTAAAAGCTCGAGTTTGGCTTGTTAAAAAAATATTAAACTTGAGTCTGACTTCTTTAGCACGTTTATAACTTGATTAATTTTGTTTTTATGAAACTTTTCTTAAATTATCTGTCAACTTTATCAATATAGCATCCAATTCGTTTTATGACTAATCTACTAATAAGAAATATACATAAACTTTTTTTCCCAGAAAAATTACTAATTAAAAAAGAAGCTACATTTTGCACAAATGTAATTCAATATTAGCTAGTAGAACCTGAACTTTGAAACAAGTGTACTAACATCTCAATAAAACGAAAACTACAATTGATGTTAAGCTTTTAAAGCTTGGACTCAGCTCATATAATAAAGCGTAATTGAAAATTTGGATTTGTTTATTTAACATAGCAAATGAGCTTGAACGAGTAATTAACAGGTCTGGTCCGAATAACAAATAGTTTGGTTTATTTACACCTCTAGTACCGACCATTATAGCATTTATATTGCCAAGGGAATGATGGGGCGTATAATGAATTCATAAATGGAATATTTGAAGTTTGATTATGGTGGATTTGATTCTTATTTGCTTGCAGATGATGTGATCGTCTCTGGTGTCTTAACAGCCAAATGGGCTCCAGAGTTGAAGGATGTGCGTTGTGACCTTGATCCTGTATTAATTGCCAACAATGTAAGGTGCAAAAGAAGTTCTCACCATGTTTACCTTAAAATTAGTAAAAATATAAAGCATTCCTCGTGTTTGACATCGGTCATAAAAGTTTATCAGTTGATAAATATGTTTATTTAAGCACATCGAAACTTTTCCTGTTTCCCTATTCTGACAACGGTCTTCCAAATATTCTCTTTTCAACTTATTGAATTGTCAGTTCTTTAACTATGCAATGCCTAGATATGAATCTTACGTTTAAGTAGGTGTTATTCTTTCCAGCATTCTATTTACTTCTTATGATGATTTGAACTACTTTCCATTGCTATCACTCCCCAAATCCGAGGATGTTAATACAAAACTCTTCATGCACCTCCAGCTAATATATTAAGATTTCGGGTCCAATGAGTTCCTGGCATGGTATTGAACTTGAAGTCCCCTCAGCTAATATATTAAGTTTTCGGGCCCAATGAGTTCCTGGCATGGTATTGAACTTGAAGTCCCCTCAATCACATGGTCTATAAATTGGTCCTCGATAACCTCATTTTTCATATTAAATTACATTTTAGACCGAGTTAAAGTGGATTTGAAGTACCTCCTAAAGTGCTGTGTTGAAGTAAGCCAGGCCAGTCTTTCAACATTGTCAAATTGATCATTAAAGCACTGATGCTCTTGGATCCATTTGGCCACTTTTCACTAGAATGAGTTCTTAACAGGAGAAAGCAAGTTTCATTGAGAACTTCTGCTCAGTGTTCTTTTTTTCCTAATTCTAAATCCAATTTAATTGGCAACTTATCTGAAATGCCTTACAACATAAATTTAATGTGAAATGCCAAGTATCAATGGAGCTAATAAAGATTCTTTAAAATAAATTATGTGTGTGTATATATATAAATACAAATTTTGTAGCACAAATAGTCAGTAGGGTGAGCCCTGGCTCAAAGGTAAAGTGTCACTTTGGTGATCGGTTGGTCATGGGTTCAAATCCAGAAGCATCCACTTTTCACACGCAAAGGTAAGGCTGCACCCAATTATCCTCTCGATACCTTCACATAGCGAAGAGCCATCTAGCACTAGGATATGCTAGTTTATCCAGTCTTTATATTATATAAGCAGTCTTAGAGGTAATAGCACTCTTGCCTTATGAATATGTTCCAACCTGCATTTTTCTTCCTGACTATGGCATAGCTAAATAGGAATGGCGGGATATCATCATTTTTACTCATTTATTTTGGAAAATCTGTTCCTTTGTCTTCTTGAATAACTCTACAAGATTTGTTTGCAATACGGTGTTTTAAATTTTTTCTGTGCATTGATATCATTTTTACGGTTCTCTTATAGTTTTAGTATTTTGCATGAAAGAAAACATTATGATTCTTCTGTCACACGATATATATTTTAATATACTTAAACACAAAGCACAGATTAAGTGCTTTCAGGAATTGAACTTACGCTTTAAATTGTAGACATCTACTAGGATCCAATGGAAGGAAAGAGAGAATCTAATCAAGTTTATTTTGAATTTTTATTTTCTGTTTGTTGTCAGGAGAGTCAATGAACTGAAGTCAGTAATTGATGTTTCTGACGATTTTGTTATGAAATTCAAGCAGTTTTGGGCTCACTTCAAAGATTCACCTCTAAAAGGTGGTATTTTGATACACATTTCATGTATTGCTTGTATCAGTTAAATTCATATTTTTTGAACCTTTTGTTTTCTACTAATATTTGTGATTTTATATTGTCTATAAGAAATTTGACTACACAGTGCAGCATTATTCATCACTACCTTTTATTTTTAAATCGACCAGACTCTTCACATGCAAATTTGGTTAATGCTTGTACATATTTTCTGGGATGCTATAATATATGCATATTGTGTGAGATGAAAACTCTAAAGTCTTTTCAAATTGATCCAGGGAGGAATGCTATCCTGCGAGGAATTTGCCCGCAAGTATTTGGCCTTTTCACTGTCAAGTTGGCTGGTAAACGCATTCACCCTAGGTTGAGTCTTATGATTATTTACACATTCATCTTAAAATTTGTTGCATTTCAATATAGGTTCTGTACTTGCAACTTAGAAGCTTTCATCCTGGACTTACCTTTTCTTTTGAGAGTTTTATTTGAAATGTTTTCTAGTTGTATTAAGGAATATAGGATTCTATATATGATGAGTTTCCTTGTCACAGTTACTTGAAATAAATACCTTGGTTCATATTGGAAAGTTTGAAGTTTATGTAAATTTTAAATTAAAACTAAATTGAACCCTGAAATGAATAGTTCAAATAGAACCAAACTTTCAATTGATCTTGGAAACGGAAAGCCTAAAGATGAAGTAGTGGTCTCTTTGAATTCCATTCGAAAGAGGAACCTTATATAGGTTGTATAAGGAAGTACAGGACTTCAAAAAGAGTTTGAGGAACTTAGTCCATGACATGACTTTAAAGGGGCAACAGAATCGCAATGTGGTGGAGGCATTCGATATATTTTGAATTCAAATTCATGTCTTGACATGCAACAAGATAAATTTTATAGCTCTTTGCTTTGTTAGTATGGGTAAGAACTAGAGGATTTGTTCTTCTCAAACTGAGAATTATTTTTTCCTTTGATAAATTATCTGTCTCTTGTAACTGAAATTCTTCTTTTACGTGAATCACTCTCGCATCTCTTTGCAAACTTCTCATGTCTTTTGCTTCTGAAATCAGTTGCATTAACTCTTATTGGAGGTGTGCAACATGTCGATGCTTCTGGAACTAGGATACGAGGGGAGTCCCACTTACTCCTGGTTGGTGATCCCGGTAAGCGTTTAATTGCTGTTACTATTTGTGGAACTGTGGACTTTTCTGTCAGTTCTTATCATCAAATTTAGATAAAGAAAAAAAATGTTCTTATCATCCTAACTTTCCCTCACATACCACACACTGTCTTGGTTACAGGCACCGGAAAATCTCAGTTTCTGAAATTTGCTGCAAAATTGAGTAACCGCTCTGTTATTACTACTGGATTGGGAAGCACAAGTGCTGGATTGACTGTTACTGCAGTGAAGGATGGAGGTATGTTTTTTAAGCTGAAATTTTAATGGCAACAGATTCTTTTAGTCTCGTTCATACTTTGTTGCACCTGTTTATTTCTACTTTTGAATTTGCCACTTGCTGTTAAAGCTATTTTAAAACCATGTTCTAGTTACCCTTGAAGTCCTAGATTCTTTTTATTATTGTTGTTGAACCTCAACATGAAAGAATTGTTAGGTTGTCTTGGTTTTTTAATAATTGATTTTTGTTGTTGAAACTTGTCAGTGAAGGACTGTTTATGCAAATGTCTTTTTATTCAATATTATAACTTTATTCTCATCGTGTATTATGTTCAACACTAATGACGATGATTGTTATAGTCACAATCTAGCATTTCAATGGTACTTTAATTCAATTATACATAATCATTTAATTGAATAAACAATTGGCATGCATGGATCTACACAACTCGTGGATGGTTATAATAATTGCAAGCCTGCACTGTGGAATCTTTAGGAGAATGGATGTTGGAAGCTGGAGCTCTTGTTTTGGCAGATGGAGGATTGTGTTGCATAGATGAATTTGATAGGTAAGCTCTTTTGAAATTGCTTTGGATCTGAAATTTCTTCTGGAGATTCAGTCCTTTACCAAATGCTGTATATGGTCAATTATTATCTCAATTTTGGAGCTGAAAATTGAAATAAAGAGCTGGATATTCATATCTGTAGGTTTAAATTGGATATTTAATCAGGCAACTTGTGTGGGTAAGAATTATAAAACATTTTCTTTTGGTTTTTGAATGCTATATTCAAAATTTGATGTTTGTGTCTATTGCTATGCACAAAGATGCCTTCATTTCAGAAGTTCCTTTGCCTATCCAAGTTTTCTTTCTCATTTTTCTATGACGCAACAAAACTTGTAGTCTGTAAAAAGAGATCATACTTTGTTTTGATGGGGACAAAGCTTTTACTTTTAACTGCACTAAGCTACTAAATTTCTTCTATTTGAAACTTGGAAGACCTTAACTAGGTCATTCAATTGATTATATTTTTCCAATACCTGAAAGCTTCTACACCCTTAAGCTGAGTGAGGCAAGTTCGCTAGATGCTTTCGTGAAACTTTAAAGTTCTAATTTAACGGGAGTTCTGCAGAGTGTGTATTTTCATTTAGCACCCTGGGATTGGGTATGTAACTAAATAATATTTTGGCAGCATGAGGGAGCATGATAGAGCAACAATACATGAAGCCATGGAGCAGCAGACAATAAGTGTTGCCAAGGTAGAATGTTTGAGTACATTACGTAAAATTTGAATGAAATTCAGCTTTCTCTACAACACAAGTAAACTGGCTGCTAGCAGATCTGTGGTAAAAGAATGTGGTTACTGATTTACTCTCTTGCTTTATTCAGGCTGGTCTTGTAACAACACTCAGCACTAGAACAACTGTATTTGGTGCCACAAATCCCAAGGGACAGTATGATCCTGATCAACGTATCACTTAAGTTAACATATATTGGTTTAATACTATTTAAGATTAATTTTAAACTACAGTCCTTATTACTCTTGATGTGCAATCAAGAGTCCTTTCCTCTTGCTTCTAGCTTATGTCTAAAGAAGTTTGCTATTGCTTCAGTTTCAATACTTGTCTGACTTAACACAAGGTAGCTCTGTCTGTCAACACAACACTCTCCGGTCCTTTATTAAGCAGGTTCGATATTGTCCTTGTTCTATTGGATACAAAGAATCCTGATTGGGATGCAGTGGTTTCATCTCATATTCTTTCCGAGGTAATCTTTGTCCCTGTGCAATGCATAGAGGTTCCCATGACTAGATTATAATACTTGTATGAAAACTACATCCAGGCAGAATCGGATAGCACCACTAATGACGAAGATCTCATAAATAGCTGGCCACTTGCTACTCTCAAGAGGTAGGTATATGAGGCTAATGGCCATGAATAACATTGTCTTGTTTCAGTGTTATACTCTTATCTCTTGAGTACATTTAAGCTGTCAGCAAATTAGGAATCTGGAATTTAAGTTTAATTTATCTGCTTGTAATCTTGGGACCCATTGCTCATGATTTAATTATGTTGTCATTTTGAAATTGCTCATAGTGTTAGGCATATTAGCCAATTGCACGCTATAATAGAGTATTGGAGTGGCCTTGGTCTATAATGGATGCAGTGATCCTAGTTCTGTGTAAAATTTAATCTACATTGAGTTCCTTTTGTCCTGTTGGAATATGCTTCAAAATGGGATAGATCTTGTTTATTTGCAAACTTCGTAAAATTGATGCCTTTGTAAGAAACTCTTGGTTACTTAGAATAGTGAAAAGAACCTTGCAGGTACATACACTATGTGAAAGAACATTTCAGACCAGTCCTAACGAGAGAGGCTGAAATAGTTATATCCAGCTATTATCAACTTCAAAGGAAATCTGCAACTCATAATGCAGGTTTGACCTAGAAACCGATTGTTACGTAAAGTGAGTATGATACTTGAAAGATTTGTCACTTTCCTTGATTACAAATTTGCAATGTAGCTAGAACAACTGTCCGCATGTTGGAAAGTTTGATACGCCTAGCACAAGGTATATAACTAGTACTCGATGAAACTTCTCTGGTGAACGTATTCCTCTTATTCTGTGCTTTGACTCTTTGAATGTCACAGCCCATGCAAGGCTGATGTTCAGAAATGAGGTGACTCGACTAGATGCCATAACAGCTATTTTATGCATAGAATCATCCATGACTACCTCAGCTATCGTGGATTGCATTGGGAATGCTTTGCATTCCAATTTTGCTGACAACCCTGATCAGGAATGTATCCTTGCTGTCATTCTTTGCATAAGTTAGCCAGCCTTACATGCATTTAATGTCACTATGACAACCAAGCCTTCTCTTATTAAATTGGGGTTAGTCACGTAGATCAATTGAGATCATTGGGTGGGTGGGTGAGCTCAGTTGCAAAAAACCAAAATTACAGTAAAGCCACATGTGATAAATTTGATACGTATACTTTTTATTCTCGAGCCTAATAAAGTGATAGGATAAGTAGTGTTCTTTAGTTTAAATTGAAATTTTCTTAGAACTTTTTACATGGTAATATAGTTTGCCGAAGTCATAAAGATCAATCTGCAGAAGAGATCAAGGGGTATTAGAGATTTTGGGTGTTAGATCAAATGAATGCATTTAAATGGCCTGTAATTTTGTGCATGGCTAAGTTATATTGTCGTGTTGCGTTATGTCCTCTATTCACAGCTTTTTGACTTTGTTTCTACAAGATCCTTACTACCGGTAAAACAGATGCGAAGCAAGAAATATTGATCCGACAAAAATTGAATAGAGTGGAGAGTGAAGGCTAAGAAAGGAAAAAGAAATGGAAGAATCGTGTAGTATAAGTGGTTCCTTATGGTGGCCTCTGCTATTTTTGTTACAGTGGAATTGTTTTCTTTAGCCTTTTTTGAACACTTTTGAGATGTATACTTGACACTATGTTTACACAAGCTATCGAATTATCTTCTTTCCTTCCTGATGTATATCGTTGTGAATAAGTTGACAGTGTTACAAGCTATACGAGTCACAACATAATGGAAAGATTCCAGAAGTTTCTCACAACTTAAGACTATCAAGTGTCAACTTGTGGCAAAGTCAATTGCTTATAATTTTGTATCGCTTGAAAAAGAATAGCACAAATGCATGTGTTTGATTTCATGTGGATTATTCAAGATGAAGTTGAAATATCAATTATTTAACACTATCTAAAGTAATGTATAACATGTTTGATTCTATATTGAGAAACTGTTTATAATTTCATAACTGATGAAATTGAAACACCGTAAGATAATTTGTGTTAGATTAAAAGTTATACTAAATTGTATTATTAACTTATTTTATAATAAATACATCTAGATACAAATTACATAATGTGTGGGTCATTCACCTTCAGAATAAATTGCTTTGGCTATCAACAAATCTTGTGAGCAGACACAAAACTGTTCATATATGATGTAGTAAATTATAAATTTATAGTTAAAAATTTTGAAAAACATTTTTTAAAATACTTCTAAAATGTGTGATCAATTTTTTGATGTGTATTTAATTATATTTAAAAAATGTATTAGAGAGGTGTATGGACAAAATATAGGAGTGCATAAAGTAGTATCTAAAAATAAGTGAGGAACACCAAAAGCCCGATCTATTTAATTTGATTGAAAAAAAAAGAAAAAGGAAGATCCGAAAGAAATTTGAGGGTGCAGTCTTTCTAACTGTGTGCAGAAGAAACGTCGTTAAATTATCAAAAAGCGGGGAAAGGGAGATTCTGCGAAATTGTTTCAATTTTGGTCGTTTCGGTGCCCTGTCTCAGACAACCATGGTACGATCTCCCATCTTTACTCACTGAAACCAATACAGTAGATCATTCATCATGAGTTCTACTATTCTTTTACAATTTTTTTTTCTCTTCTTTTCAGATATATAATAAGCATAAGTCAGTAGCTTCGTTTTGTTTCTTGTATCAAATCTAGGGTTCGGAGCAAAAAATGATTTTTAAAAAAATTATGTTGAACGAACCATTAACTTGTACAATTCCCGTATCAGTCTTCATTATACAGAGGGGAATCTAGGAGGTACAACAATAAACAAAGAGGACGCCATAATTTGACAACGCAGAAGAAGCAGGAAATTAGGGAAGCCTTTGAGTTATTTGATACCGATGGCTCAGGTTTTGTATCTACGCTTCAGTTTGGCATCAAAATAACACTATGGTCCAATTTTTTATTTTTATTTTTATCAATGCTATTATTTTGATGATTTTTAGGTACTATTGATGCCAAGGAGCTGAATGTTGCCATGAGGTACTGTTGTTGTTCATAGTCTTAAAATTATTGTCCTATTGTTTGGCTGTGATGTTGCGAATGACATGTTATCTTGGCAGGGCTCTTGGATTTGAGATGACTGAAGAGGTATTATACAGTGACCATTTGATTTTCTTCTGATTGAATTGAATTTTGCAAGTTTTGCATTATTTCCTCTGAGAATACCCGATTGTCATGAGGATGGGAACCATCTGTTCTTTCTCTTATTGAGTATAAGGGAGTCGATCTGTTGTAATGAAATCCAGAAGTTAGCGTTGCAGTGGTATTTCCAGATGATATGCTGTTTGTTAGAGTTCTGTTTGCATATCTGATTGATAACATGCCGTGTCATTTCAGCAAATTAATCAAATGATAGCAGATGTAGATAAGGATGGAAGTGGAGCGATTGATTATGATGAATTTGAGTACATGATGACTGCCAAAATAGGAGAACGGGATACTAAGGAGGAGCTCATGAAAGCTTTCCATATTATTGATCATGATAAAAATGTAAATCTCTGCACTGCTGTATTATACATAACTTTAACATGTTGATTCTAATTAATCGTGGTCTTTTCAGGGAAAGATATCTGCATCAGACATCAAGCGTATTGCCAAAGAGCTGGGTCAAAATTTCACTGACAGAGAGATTCAGGAGATGGTTGATGAAGCAGACCAAGATAGTAAGTTATACCGATCATATCCTGGTCAACTTTCTAATTTTACAAGAAAACTTGTCATATTGTGAATTTGTATTGATTCACGAGCTTTAGATTATGCTGACATAATGCTGTGCATATGGCATAGTATTATCATTACTTTGATCTTCTAATTGACAGCTGTCTGCGCTCAAAGACATTAGACAGAAAATACTGTTGCGAAAAAGATTAAAATGGAATTAATTAAGATGATGAGAGGTCTCTAACTTGTATGCAAGATTTACTGAGAAAAATTACTCGTAGTTTGTCACTTGACATAATTTTCTATTACTTTACCATTTGTCTCTGTAATTTGAGATGTATTTTCTTTCCCTCAAAACGTGCAGAGGATCGAGAGGTTAGTCCAGAGGAATTCATCACGATGATGAACAGAACTCGCTTCCATCACTAGTGATATCTATGTGGGGGTAGTTGCTATCTTTGTTTGGATGCACTTGTATGGGAAAATTAAAATTAGAATGGCGAAGTTATATATTGTTATATATTGTACACTCTGTATGAATGATTCAAATGCTGTGACTTTTTGTATTGCCTATGAATAACATTGATGTATGCTCATATCCATGTGTGTTCTGAATAATTTCACTTTTGTACCAAATGGGCACAATGGGATAACTGAAACTCAAGATGGATCTATATATCGATTTCTGAAAGAAAAAGGAATAGGTAATTATGAAGGTGAAAGAAGGGGTCCTTGGAGGGAGGTCTTTTATGTGAAGTAAGTTGGATTTTAGATATACGTGATTAAAGCATAATCAAACAATTTGGTATAAAACACAAATAAAAGAAGAGTGGAGAGTTTAGGAATAAAAAGAATATTATTAAAAGGAAACTTAGAAGTAATTTTTCTTCAATTTCAAATAACTTGAGTGTACCATTAAAATAATATTTTTATTCATCAACATATTTTTTTATTAAATATGTTTTAAGTGAATGATTATAAATTTAAACTCTTATTGATAGGAAGCGTAGTATGTGTCCAGTGTAAGTTTTTTAATTATTCAATTTCTAATAACTTTTAGTAATTTCTATTGATGGTAGTTTTAACCTTATATTTCTATCATCCGAGTCCTTCTTCAAGATCCCATAGTTTATGTCATTTTAATTCAAAATTTTCAAAATCTTCAATATTCAATTGTTTTATAAAAAAGTCTATCTTATTTCGATATTCAATTCAATAGAAAGAATGTAATAATTATCACAAATAAAAGTAGTAAAAAACTTTATGACAATCAATTAAATTTCACAACTTTTAACTCTTTTTTTACTTAATTAAACGGAAGTATATTTCCTATTTCATAGTATTGCTTTTAGCCTATATTTGTTTTACGTTGTTTAGTGGAGTCAAGGATGGAACGGTGAGTCTTTCGTTAGTATCAAACGATTTGCAAAGAATTGCAAACTCATCATGAAATTCCCATTTTAACTTTAATGATTTTTCACTTTTTTTTATGCATGGTGTGTGGTTTTATTCCTGCAGACACAGTGAACAATGATTTTTAATGTTGTATTAAATGGATGAGTATAATTTCATTAATTATATCTCATATTTTATTTTGACATTATTGATACCAATTACATTTTATTTTAAATTATTTTTATATTTAAAGATAAAATGATTTTAATTTATCAAACTTATTATATCATTTATAAATTTTTATCTCATTTTTCTTTTCATAATTTTTCATTTAATTCAAAGAAACAATTTCACTTTAAAAAATTTTCTCCTCAAATTCATTCAAATCCAAATTTCAAAATCTAAAACAAAAATATATTATAAAAAATAAGAAACATATCCTAAATAATAATTCATTATTAAATAAGCAGTATGTGGGCGTATTTTTTATTTATAAGAAATATATATTGTTTTAGGTTTTAGGTGTATATATAATGGGTTGTGAAGTTAGATGTTGCAGAAAGTGCAGCAAACGAAAGAGAATTGAAAGCATGGAAATGGCGAGAGAATTGTTTTGAATGCAAAGATCTGAAATGGAGAAGGAGGTTCTGCCATTCGATGTTATGATAAACATTCTGAAGAGGGTTCCGGTGAAATCCCTAATCAGATTCAAATGCGTCTCAAAAGAGTGGTTAAACATCTTAGAAAGAAGCCCTTTCTTCACCAAACAGCACCTGGAGCACTTCGCCGCCAACAACGCCCTTCTCCTCCTCCAACGCATCCATCGACAGCCGCGACCTGAACCCTTCTCCACCTGCTTCATCGGACCCCACCACGACCTCATCGACGAATCCCATCTCTCCCACATCGTTTCCCCCTCCGCCAAGATCCTCGCCTCCTGCAACGGCCTCCTCTGCCTCCGCCACAACATCGGCCTCTCCATCCTCAACCCGGCCACCCGTCAAATCAGACAGGTTCCCATCACAAACCTTTTGGCCTTCAACTACGTCGGATTCGGGTTCAACCCCCTCGCCAACGATTACAAGATCATCCGAATCTCCATGTGCGTCTTCGCCCCGGACGACCAGGTGGTCGTTCTCGACAACATTAGGGTTGATCGGGTCGAGGTCTATTCGTTAGCCTCCAGCCTCTGGAGGGAAATCGACGCCGAAAAGTTGCAACCTTTGTGTATTGTCTCTTGTTCCGTGGCCATCACTGGAACTATATTTTGGCTTGCAAACACCATAACTTCTGCTTCTAACCCAGATTCTGAATTTGTGGTTTCATTTGACATCGGCAGGGATTTGTTTACTTTGGTGAACGGCCCTCCGATTCCAAATTCGCCCTATCATCCCTACAACAACAACATTCTTGCTGTTTGCAACGATAAACTTGCCATGTTTCGGAACTACATTGTTGGGGCCTTTGAGTCTGGTTCTTGTTCGTTTGATTTGTGGGTGTTGGAAGATTTTCATGGTGATGATCATGATGGGGAGAGTTGGGTGAAGATGTACAGTGTGGGGCCATTTTCGAGGCTTGTGTATCCTTTAAGCCTTTGGGGAGATGAAATTGTGTGCCGGGAAGAGTTGGCTGAAGCGGAGAATGATTTGAGAACAGTTAAAACTGTTTTGACTCTCTTCAATCCTCTCAGCAAGCAATTCAAGAAACTCCCATCTCGCAGAGACGAGTTTTTCTATGTTCCCTTCTCCTATTCTGAGAGTCTTGTTCCAGTTTCAAACCCTCTTCACCATTAACAGTAATGTTCATGTTTCCTTTAGCTCTTTCTTGTCATAGATTCATTTTCCTAGATTCTATATCATTTACTTTACAAAAGTCCCTCCTATTTTTAATAGGAAAACGATTTTTTTTATGATATAGTAAACAAAACATTTAATATTACACACTTTCTATATGTTATATTTTCTTCATTTAGTTTCTATATGTCCACTGGTTATTTCGATTATTTACTATGGGTTTTAATATGACTTATTTGATTTTTAATTTTTAAAGGAATATAATTTTAGTATAAAATATTCTATAATTCTTTATTACATCAATTTACAATTTTTTATCTATATTTAAAGCTAGTTTTTTTCTAATTCGGTTTCTGGAAAATCTTATATATATATATTTTTTATAATATTAGATCGTTTAGTTTATTTTGATAAAATTTAATAAATTTTATTGTATAATAATTATTAAATTAATATTAAAAATAATAATATAATAATAATATAAAATGTGATTAATATATTATAAAATATTAAATCATATTAAAATAATAAAATAAATTAGTTATTTATTAATTTTAATTTAAAAACAAAATTTAAAGAAATGTTAAACTTGAAGTTTAACATATTTTTAAACTTTTTTATTTAAATTTTAATTAATAATTAACTTATTTTAATATAATATTTTTTAATTTAACAAATTTCTTAAATTAATTTTATTATAAAATTTAGAAATATTTAATTTATTTTAATATAATTTAGTATATGTTATTATTTTAATAATTATTATGAAAATTATAATAGTAATAATAAAACTAAAAATAATAATAATAATAATAATAATAATGTAAAATTTGATTTAATATATCCTTCAACGATTTCGAAAATGGTTTAAATGGTTTTCGAAAACTGTGGAATACTTAAAACGTTGAAGTGTGTATTAAGTTGGTTGTGAAAATATAAGTATTTTTTTAATACAGGTAGCTTCTGACATAATATTTAATAAAGGAAAATAAAAAACAAAATTTAATATTTCACGAAAACTACACATTTCATTTAAATTTTATTTGGGAAAGGAAAATTTATATTCTTACTCTCTTAAATACAACCTATTTTTGAATTATTTTTTTACCCCATAGATAGCACACTTCTACATTTTTTTTTTAAATAATACCATGTAGCTTTTATCTTCAGAGATAGCCTGTTTTTATTATAATTCGGCTTTCGAATAACTAAATCTAGAATATAATTTTGACATATTTTTTTAACAGAATCATCAAAAACATGTTGAAAATTCATAAATCGAATTACGAACTAAAATAATAATAATAATAATAATTCATAATAAACATTGAATGCTTTGGATAGCTATAATCTCCCCTTTCATTCACAAATCATTGTTTAATTCATCAAATTCTTTGGCACCATGATAGATCAATTTCCTCTTTAACTCATAATTATTGATTAAGAAATATGTAACAGCTAAGACAAAACAGATTCATGAAACTCATTCAAACAGAGAGAAACAGAGCATTCTAAACATTCAAACAAAATCCATTCCCATTTCCCTTCACACAAATCTTATTTACGCATCTTTATTTTTGAAAAGTGATCAGTCCTTTTAATTTACGTCTACAAATTAAAACAGAGCATAAATTATTTTACGGATCAGATGGTAAAACAGGAACATATAATAAAACATTATAGGTTTATCTTTTGCTTTAATAAGATACTGTACAATACATAGCAGACTTAGAACGTTGTTCATGTCACTATATTGAACTCATCTCATGTACATACAAACTTTACAACTCATAAATTTCATGTGCTTTAACAGCACATTATGCTTCTCAGCGCACATCATGGCTTAATACAACAATTCATGCAGCCTAGCATATTCCTTTTCCCCTGCATCACAAAAAATCAACAATCTCATCACAAAAATAAACACCAAAACGAGTGTAGCATTTGAAAATCCACATTTCAAGAAAGAAAATAGTTTTACCATGACTTCATGACGCTGACCATGACTATGAAAATGATGAAAATGAAAATGACGATGATGATGATGATGATGATGATGTCTAGAATTACTGCTACTCGAAAAGGATTCTTCATTCTCAAGATTTAGAGATTTAATTTCAGTTATATTGGTCTTTTGACGTTTTTTGGTTGCTCGAGCTTGGTTGAACACCACTGAATAGTCATAAGCTCCTTCATTTTGGTCCCACCCTCCAAATTGAGGCACGGACATCACAGTTGTGTTCTGCATAACAATATTTCTTTGTTATTCTTTCATTTCTTTTGCATGCAAAATGCAGAAACAAAAACCTCTACCTTTTGTTCCATGGCGAGCGAGGGAGGGACCTGGAAAACTTACCTCCTACTTAACAACTTTTCAAAATATAAGGTGAGGCTTTCAAGATCTTCTTATGCTAAAATTATCAACCTTCAAAAATCTCTGTCATCAGAGTAAAAGTAGCACAAATAAATATGCTTCTCCATCCACTGCTTACATATTTATGCAAATCACAACATTATTATTTTCTATAAATGAAAAGCATTCAGTTTCTCCAATGAGTCATCATGATTATGTTAAAATAGTAAGATATTTGTAATTGTATGATAAAAGATTAACTTACAGTTATACCAAAAAATGTCAGGGTTTGGAATTATTCTAGTACAGGTTAATTGGAGAACTGTAAATAGTAATTTTAAAAATAACATAATAAAAAAATGACCCATGAAAAGTGGAAACATTGAATCATAGTCATATATTTTGTTGTTTCAGTTCATGAAAAGGCAAGTAACTTTTGTCATTTTTGTATTTGCTTTATTTATTTATTTTTTTTATTTCTGTGATGAAAGGTTGGTTTAGTAGGAATAAAAATTATTTTCTAGAAAAACTCTTTTTTCTAATTTTTATATATTTCTTTTTTAATTTGTAAATTTTACAATTTTTTTAAATTATTAAATATCAACCTAGTAGATTAATGAGAAGAATATTTTGGTACATAACATTTTCTCAAGTGTAACTCCAAAGATATAGTATGATATAAATGACTGAATATCATTTTGGGTATTTTGTTTTCTAATCAATTTTTATAATGAATTTTGATAAGTTAATAATTTTTTTTACAATTTTTTGACACATAAAACGAATCAATCATTACTGGTTGTAAAAAAAAAATTGTTGAATTTTTTTTTTCCATATTTTAAAGTACAACGTAAGAATTTTGTCGACGTGGCAACTGAGCAGTGACCCACGTTGTTGTTGGCCGAGACAGCGACGCAGCCGTTTTCTGAAATACAAATGAAGATGAGGTACAACGAATGAAGAAGAAGCATTTGATTCAACAGAGTAATCCCCATAGCCATGGGATTCACTTCTCAACTCCTTCGTCTCCTTTATCTTACTCTGACCTTCTTCATCGCCCTTTCTTCTTCGATTTCACAATCTAACCAGGTCTCTCTTCTCTGTTGACTTTCACTCTTTTCGTTCTACATTTTTCAACGTTTACAAATTCAATTATTTGCGTAATTACTACTTGGGTGTCATTATTACTATAGCACTGAACAGATCGAGATTTTCGTTTTCGTTTTTTAATGATTGCTCTATTCAGTTTTGTGATGCTGGAGCTGGAGCTCCGTCATCGAAGATCTTGATCAAGGGAGGTACCGTTGTCAATGCTCACCACCAACAGGTTGCCGATGTTTATATCGAAGATGGCATCATCGTTGCCATCAAACCCGCTATTACGGTATATTTTCTCAATCTATTTAACGTTTCTGCTTTTTTTTTGTAAAGTGTTAAACCTCTACTAGCACCTTGTGTTTCTATTATTTTCTGTTTTTTCAATGTGTGATTGATTCCACTGGCAGGTTGGAGATGAGGTGACTGTGATAGATGCCACTGGCAAGTTTGTCATGCCCGGTTGGTCCTTAAACTTTCGATCTAAAACCCACACTATAATTCGCCCCTAGTTATTTAGTGTCTACACTAAGGTAAAGAAGTCAGCTTCTGCTAGAATGAATATGATAGATATGAAGGGTCTGTAGACATAAGTTCCGGGGAAGGTACAATATGTCTAGCTAGTCTTCTTGCATCTACTTTAAAGTGTTGTGTAAAACAATATTTTGGTCTTGAGTTCGGCACTTTATGCACTATTGGATGGTGCTCATACCCTAGGAAGTTGGAATTCAATGCATGGTAGTTAGCTCTATTAAGTTAGAAACTCCCTCCCCTCTTTCCAATTGGTGGAATTCCTACTCATGCCCTTCACTTTTACTATTGTTACTATTATTACTACTATTACTATTATTGTTGTTGTTGTTATCTTATACCTGAGATTCCAGGAATGTATCTTTCTGTTAACTGGCAGGGGGAATTGACCCTCACACCCACCTAGAGTTTGAGTTTATGGATACGGTAACTGTTGATGACTTCTTCAGTGGTCAGGCCGCAGCATTAGCTGGTGGGACAACAATGCACATTGACTTTGTTATACCACATAAAGGAAGTTTAACTGCTGGTTTTGAAGCCTATGAAAAGAAGGCGAAGAAATCTTGCATGGATTATGGTTTCCATATGGCTGTTACCAAATGGGATGAAACTGTGTCAAGAGAAATGGAACTCATGGTCAAGGAGAAAGGTCATAGTTCATTTCCTCGTTGCATTTTGATATTTTGCCTGATTATGTGGTGGCAAAAACCTTTTGATTAAGTGTTGAAGAATTTACTTCACGTAGTGCATCTATGATTTGTAATTATAGGTATCAACTCTTTTAAGTTTTTCTTGGCGTACAAAGGAGCTCTTATGATCAATGATGAGCTTCTTTTGGAGGGATTTAAAAAGTGCAAGTCTCTTGGAGCCTTAGCTATGGTTCATGCAGAAAATGGAGATGCTGTGTACGAAGGGCAGAAAAAAATGATAGAACTTGGAATAACTGGTCCTGAGGGGCATGCTCTTTCAAGGCCTGCAGTGGTAAATCCTCATATTTGTTCTTTTATAACAGCATGGTAGAATGACAATATTGGCCAGCTATGGTTTCTTTTCATCTTCCTGGTCATCTTACCAACCTATTGCCTATGCTAACACGATTTTTACTCTTCGTATCTGAAATTTCCTTTTTCATCTTGGTCTGCTTCCGGCATAGCACATGTACCTCAGCCATATTCACTGTTTTTAGCTTCGGTTATTAAAAGTTTGCTTGCTTGTATCATCCTAGTTCTGCATTTATTTTGTTCAGTTTCATCTATTTTTATTAACCATGCCTAGTAGATATGTATCAGGTTGAATACTGACATGTTTCCAGGTATAGTGTGATTCTTGTAATGTCTAAATATATGTCTCTGATATCCTTTCCTATTTGACTTTGATATACCTATGTAGTTGGAAGGAGAGGCAACTGCTCGAGCTATTCGCTTAGCTGATTTTGTGAACACTCCTTTATATGTGGTTCATGTAATGAGCATTGATGCAATGGAAGAAATTGCACGGGCCCGTAAATCAGGTTCTTAATTTTAATCCTAGTAAAGTCATGCGTAATTTCCATTAATCTGTTCCAGTCACAGTGCATGGTTCATTCAAGAGAAAGTAGAAAATTAACAACACACAAACAAAAAAATCCTTTTGCAGAAAAACCACAACTTTTTGAACAACAATGTTCTACTATATTTAAAAATAATGCAAAAAATAGAATTGTACTTGAATTTACGGCAACCGTAAATAGGTTAACCTGAGAACAGTTTATAATTCCACTTTGGTGCTACACTTAATGTTGTACTTGCTTTGTTATGAAACTAGAAACTAAGGGGACTATAATTGCTTAAATTTAATTGAACGTTTGAAACTTGATTCCGATGTCTGTCTTTGATATTACCTTTTTAGGGGGATACTGTTCAGGTTTCTGATTTGTAGGATTGGCTTACTGATACTTTTTTTTGTTGGTTCATTGTTTTGCACTTTTCTGATTTAGAGGATTACTTATCCTCTTCCCAAGAAAGGGTTGCTTATCTTATCCTTTCCCTCATATCATTCTATCCTGAGAATCCTGAGAAAGGAGGAAAAGAGTTTCCCAACCGGACATTATACAGACACTATTGTCATGTGAGATGAGATTTTAAACTTGAAGCTGATAGGCCATGCTAGAAAGTAGTTGCCTCCAGCAACCAGATGACCAATAGAAGTGGAACACTGTTACTCTTCATGGTGTTTTAAAATCGTATCATATGGACTTGTTCTCTTTTCATGCCCCCGTATGTTTTTCTTTTTCCATCTCTTCACGATGAACTAAAGCATCCTTTTTGGCCAAAACTAATTTTTTTGTGGTCATCAAGATGGATCAAATATATACATACATCATGTTTTATCCTCACTTTCAAGTTTATATGAACTTCTTCACATTTATTTTATTTTTACTTATCTTCCCGAATGTGAGTGCACCAAACCAACATATTAAAAAGGTGATTTGGATTCTGGATCCCTTTATTTTAGTCTGATTCATGTGTTTCAACTGTAGCTATTTTTACTTAAGTACATAAAGAGAGTCCAACATCCGTTACGTGAGAGTGCCTCAAAACTTAAACATCACGTTAAGCTTTCTATTCTACTCTATGCAAGATTCATAACATTGCCACCTCTTCAAGAGTTTATGCTTAAAAAAAGTGTTTGAAAAAAAAAACAGAGTTAGATAAAAATAAATAAAACATCGCCTCCATAAAAAATGCAGTTTTTTGTTTTTTTGTCTGCCTGTGCTTTTTTAAACAAAAAGACCCCTTATTTGGTACATTTCAATCTAAGTTATTGAAGTCCTTCTCATTGACCAACTCTCACTGCAAGCCCAATTGTATCGCATTGAGTTTTCCATTCTTAGTGTGGGATTCGTAGCAGTGACTTTTTTATTTTTATTGATGACTGATTTTAGTGATTTACCTTTCTTTTTTGGTAGTTTAAATTTGTTTCCACCATGACATTTTTGTTCCACTAACTGCTTTCATACTGCAGGACAAAGGGTAATTGGAGAGCCTGTTGCCTCTGGGTTAGTCCTTGATGAATCTTGGCTTTGGCATCCTGACTTTAAGACTGCTGCAAAGTAAGTGCCTGTACTTGTTTCTTCGTTTTTTGTTGCATTCTTTTGTTGTCTTCAGTTTTAAGAACATAAGCTGTACTCGATCTTGTGATTCAGGTATGTGATGAGTCCCCCTATTAGAAAGCGAGGACATGATAAGGCCCTTCAAGCTGCTCTTTCAACAGGAATATTGCAGGTTTCACATTATGATTTAGGCTAAGGTTCACTAACCAGTAAAAGTTTGAATTTGAGAAAGTAATTAGGATAGTCTCAACCATGAAATGTACACTCTGAACTCTTCACTGTTTCAGAACTCTGTATTATCTAATACCTTGAGGTCGGTTAATTCTTTTTCCTAGACTAATTATTTAACCAAAGGTACCTTTTTACAACTTTGCAGCTGGTTGGAACTGATCATTGTGCCTTTAATTCCACCCAAAAAGCTCTTGGAATTGATGACTTCAGGAAAATCCCTAATGGTGTAAATGGTAACCAAACGATGGATGACCCTAGATATTTCTGGCCTAAAACATTCCGGTTGATATTGAGATATTTCCTTACTGGTGTGCTTTGCAAATTGATATTTTTTGTAGGTATTGAAGAAAGGATGCATGTGGTATGGGATACCATGGTGGTAAGATAATAAATTATCAGCGTAGCCTTCCGTTTCTTTTTAGATTGGGATGAAATAGAGGAGAAGTTAACATTCTAACTATAATTTATTGTTAAATATCTCACAGGAATCTGGTCAAATATCTGTCATGGACTATGTCCGGTTGACAAGCACTGAATGGTATATTTTTTGTTAATCAAAGTAAAATTTAGCACCAGTTCTTATACAACAAGGAGAATTCAGAGTATTTAGTGAAGATGCCAAAAATCTAACTTCTTTTATTTATTTCTGCAATAATTTTAGTGCTAGAATCTTCAATATTTATCCAAGGAAAGGAGCTATTCTTCCAGGATCCGATGCAGATATTATCATCCTCAATCCAAATTCAAGCTTTGAGATAACTGCCAAGTCCCACCATTCCAGACTGGACACAAATGTCTTTGAGGGAAGGAGAGGAAAGGTACTGGTTTAACTATATTATCATCCATCAAAGGATTGAAATTTATTAATTACTTGGTGACTGCAAGAGTACAGCACAAATCTCCTTCTTTTGGTTTAATATGGATTTTTCTCCCATATCTATTAAGTTCTTTCTCTGTCCATCGACCTCTGGGCTGAGTATCACTACTCATTACTTGAACTGTTCATGCCATGTTCTTTTTTCCTTGTCAGTGTCCTACAGCTCCATTAAACATATATATAGTGCAATGATTGAAGCCGGATTTTGTAATATCTATATTAAAAAGTGTTTTTTTTTCAGGGGAAAATTGAAGTGACTATTGCAGGAGGAAGAGTTGTCTGGGAAAATAATGAACTGAAGGTTGCTCCTGGAACTGGGAGATATATAAAAATGTCACCCTTTAGCTATCTGTTTGATGGAATTGACAAAAGGGATGATGCTTATCTAAAGTCCCTTCAAGCTCCAGTGAAGCGAGCCAAATCCAGCTCTTAAAGGTTTGGGACAAAGACATATGTAATATGTTGATCTAGTTTTTTTACTCAAATAAAGTAAAATGTATTATACATGTAGCGGAAAGCTTCGCGTGTATATATATGTCACCCTTCGTGTTACCCTTTCCACTCATGTAATTTACATTGCTTACTCTCTAAATCTGTTATAGAATTATAGAATAAGAGACAATAGTTTAAGAATAAGAACTGTAAAATATGTAGCACTCAGATTATGGTTCTGCTGTTCAGATTTCTTTTGAACTTGTCTCATATTTAATAAGTCCTATATCCCTTGTGCTTTATTCACATGCCTTTGGCTTGAAAACCAAGGAGCACTATGGTAGTTGCTGTGATTGAAGACTGTTGCAGAATAAACAAAAAGGTCAGGAAGTTCGTTTCTTTCATAGTGTTGATAAACAATATTCATACTCTAATTTATTTTTCTTCGGACCATTGATATTAGTTTTTCAAGTATCCATCAAATTTTGACCGAGTTGGGTATGAGAATAATATTCCATTGCTCATGACTTGCCCATACAACAAAGGAATTAAAACACTTTATACTGATTATTTAACGACATATATGGACAACAAATTATAATCCAAAGTTAAATTTACCATTTTTACTTTCTAGTAACAAATATATTTTAATTTTAAGATTTTATGTATAATTTAGTGTTCATTTATTTATTATGTTACGAACTTCATAATAAGTGTATTTCCTGTCCGATCCATTCAAACTTGACGGTCATCTCTCCGTAAAAAATGAGATAAGACGGCATCATAGTTAGAGAAGTTAAAAGTTCTATAATATATATGTATTGTGCTCATCTCTAATTAAATTCCCATCCCACCGGGCATGTTAGCAGAGAAACCAATTCATTTGTCATTCCTAATAATATCTCTTATAAAAGACAAAATTTAGAGTTGTTATTTCAAAAGTTGCAGTATGATTTGTGAGTTGATCCGGAACAAGGACACGCACCAAACCACGTTCGTTGGTGTACCTGCTAAAATCAAACCACACAGCTGTGGCATGTGGAAGCGTATATTTAAACTCCTATTCAAATCAATCCTAATATTCTTTCATTAACAAAGAATATCATTGAAAAAGGTAACGTCGGAAAACCACATGCTAAACCAAAATCCCACAGAAGAAGATCATGCAATGTCAAATCTTTTAGGTTCCTTGAGAAACCTTTGTACGTATTTATGATACTAATGAGTGTATATAAACTACTAAAGAAAGAAAGGGTAACAATAATATTGAAACTAGCAACGCAAAAAGCAGAAAGAAAATTTTCATGTATGACTCAGCTCATCTGTCCTCAATGGAAGGACCTTTTCTTTCGGCCGGGAAAAAGAAAGGCCAACTGAACCGGGAAATGTGCTATTTACTTACATGGAAATGAAAAATCAGTACAAGCCCAAAAATTTCCACCACAAAGAACCAACACCTCCCCAGATGATACTATTAATAACAGCCATGATGAACCCCATTTTGAAGATATCCGGAAGGTCTACATAACCAGCTGTTGAAACAAAAAGAATTCAAATCAGTCATATCAGCCACCATGCTAAGCTTCAACATGAGTTACATTCATAATAAAAGGGGGGAAAGGATAAAGATGTGGTTTTCCTTAACAAATAATCCTTTTGGTCACCAATTGCAACTAGAATCAGCAGAACAAGAATAAAAATATTCACCTACAATGTTTCCTTTAGAAGGTTTTCAAAAATTACAGTATTTTTTCTTTTCAACCATTACACCATTGAACAAACAGCAGTCTCAAGATTGAGAAGACAGAAATAAAGTGTTTGAACAATCAAAATTGTAAGTATTCTGAGAGAAGGGTACTGAATAAACACATGCCAAAGCTAAACAGGAAAGAACAATAGAAAAACAGAAATTAGATGACATTATAGAGGGAGACAAACCTCCATAGTATACAGCAGCCTGGCCACTACTATAGTGTGTTATTGCACCAAAAAGATTTGTATTGTAACCTAAAGCAAGTGCTGCCAGAATGCCAGGAACACCGGCTGCCCTATGCATGGCAAGGAAAGCAGAGTATAAAGCCCCCACATGTCCAGTCTGACTAGCGAAAAGGTAGTGGATGAAGAAATAAGCTGCCTGAAGAACAGCTAGTGCGGCTGGCCAGGTCAAAGAGAACGACCGAAGGTTGTTGGCCACACAGTCAGACATCCAATTCACAATTCCAAGGTTTGTCAACTGGCTTGCCATACCGACCAAAATGGCAAACCAAGCTAAGGTATCCCATGCCGATTTCTCATCCAAGCAGTCATTCCAGTTAAGAACTCCTGTTAGGAGAAGTATTGACAAACCGATCATTGCAGCTACAGTACTTGCTATGCCAATAGTGTCTCTGCAGGACCAAAAACACATGGATGGTACAGAATTCAACGATGAGAAATTGTAAGAAAAACAACAATTTGCATTGCTACGCAGACAGGTATAACTAGTGGACTATTGGATAGTCATTAACAGAAGGTGTAATACTCGTAAGCATGGTTGAGTTTGTGAGATGACTCACATTATTATCATAAGTTCTTATGTTATGCATACAAAAGAATTCCGAAGAGTGCATCCATAATAAGCCAGAGAGTATAAACTTGGTGACCAGAACATTGACGAAAATTAGAAAGTACTAATTAAAAAAACAGGCTCTCCACCCAAGAGGTCAACAAACTTAAGAAATCAGTTAAAAAAGATGCATCCATACACATACATAGATGTGTAGAAATAATAGTAGACAGGTGACATACCCAAAGATCCACAGAGACACTGCAAGAAGCATTGTGACAACCATAATCCATTCATTTTTTGTAACAGGGCCCATACTTTCCAGTTTCTTGGCAGCCAGTGCAGGAGCCTCTGGAGTGTCCTTGATTTCGGGGGGGTAGAGCTTGTACAAAATCAATGGTGTGAGAAGAAGACAAACAAGTGCGGGTAAACTAGCTGCCTTAAACCAAGTGACCCAAGGGTTTGGAACTATCACCCCAAGCTCCTCTGCTAATTTGATACACAGCAGATTTTGAGCTGCAGCAGTTAGGAAAAGAGCACTAGAGTTACCAGCAGACTGTCATATGTCAAAGAGGCAATGCACAAGTCACTTTATCATCACATGATAACAATTTGTAAGAAGAGACAGGACACGTAAAGAAAATTCAGCAACATCAGAATAAACGCAGACAAGTTGCTTCACAATTTGAAAACACCCTGCAAATCTTATAAAATCTGTGTCTAATGATTTTTCTGGCATAAATCTCCAGATATTCTGCAGACCGCAAGCAATCAAATATCCAAATTTTTCTGTCACACTAGTATACCTATCTAGCAAAATCAATCTAGCATTAGGTGAAAACAAATCCTCCTACCTCTCCTGGCATGTCTTTTTCCTGCGATATTTTATAATGTTTTAAAAGGTATACACTGTTCTTGCAATAAATTATCATTACCAATCAATTAGAAATCATGTTTGCTGTAACTTTTGAAATAGTCATTATCAAAGTGAATTGACTTATCATTCACGATATTTTTTAAATAAACGACTGTGTAAAAACATTTCACACTCTTCCATGCATTATTTTTTTCGTGTATACCAGCTTAGGGACCAGAATGTCAGGCGTAAATATAATTATATATAAGATAGAACATAGAGAAAAGGAAAACCTGAAATTGGTTCTGAACGAGGTAAGCCCCGAGTTTCTTAGCGGAGGGAGAGTCGGGTTCACTGCCAGCTGAGAGTGAGAGTGACTTGATAATGGGCAAGAAAACCCCACCAGCCCTGGCGGTGGTGCTAGGCATTGCAGGAGCAATCAGAACTTCACTGAAAGTGAGCCCATAAGATAGGCCCAGAGTGCTCTTTCCCATCCACTTCACGAAGTAGGTGGCAATCCTATCTCCAAGTCCGGTCTTCACGAATCCACGAGCAAAGAAGAAGGAAATGACAATGAGCCAGATCACCTCATTGGTGAAGGCGCTGAAGGCTGCTGAGAAAGTGAGAGTCTTGGTGACGACGGTTGCCGTGAGGCCCAGAAAGGCCCATGCACCGACGGGGAGCGGGCTGAGAACAAGGCCCGCGATGGTGGAGAGGAAAATGGAGAGGAGTTGCCAGGCCTCGGGGGTGACTTCCACCGGTTTGGGGACGAAGAAGCGAACAATGAGGCCTATGCCTACGGAGATCACAAAAGGCAAGGGCTTTGCACCCTGGAGAGGTGTTGGTGTTGGTGGTGATGACTTTGAAGGTGGAGGAGGTGATGAAGAAGCTTGAATTGGGTAATGGGGTTTCGAAAAAGGGTTGAATTTAAAGGCTTTGGGTTTGGAAGGGAAGGAGAAAGGTTGGGAGATGATGATGGGTGATCGGAGAGCTGATGGAGTGGCATGAGAGAATTGGGATCTGGAGATGACGGAGCGAGGACGATGACGGAGTTGGGAGAAGCGAGAGAAGGAGGTTGAGGTTGATGGTGAGAGAGAATGCAGTGCAAAGCTCTCCATTGGAATGAACGAGTGATGCTGCTAACGCTTGCTTTGGTCCTGAACTTTTGTTTCTGTGGTTCGCGTAAAGAGATTTAGTTCGGTATTTACAATGATGTGTGAGGGAGGAAACAATGTTCTATGTGAGGTTGGAAATCGTAGGATACTTGCTAACCTCTTTTCCTATGATGCTCTGTTTTTTCTTCACTTTCTTTTACCTTTTTATATCCCACTTGTATTTTCTCCACTTTCTTCTCTTCTCCTTACCCTATCGTTTTCTGCTATTTTATCACAGACAAACCTACTGGAATCACTTTCCTATTCTTTTTCCCCTCTCATCTTATCAACCTGAAAATGGCAAACTATCAATTTCATCAGATTTTGAAATTTATTACAGACAAACCCTAACATTTGATGGTTTTGTTTCTCTAAAATTTCCAAACTTCAGTTTTAATCTCTCTAGAAAAAATGTTTATTTTGTCATTTAAATATTGGAATACATCACATTTAGTTTTATAAAGTTTTAAAAATACTTTGTACCTACAATATGACACTTTTGGACATAGTATGTAGATTATATAATTAAAGCGAAAAAAAAAAGAAGACAATTTTTACCAAAAAAATAAAATCAAACTTAAAAGTATTAGAAAGTCAAAAAATATATGTATTCTTATATACAATGAAAGGCGCAGATTTTGATCATACATTAAAATAAAACTTCAGAGTTATGTGATGTTTTAAATCATCACATGACATTTTGTTGCACGTCTACGCTAAGAAATTAATAATTGTATATTTGAGTTTATATTAAATGGATGGATAAATCCGAAAACTCAAAACAGTTAAGAAAGTTACAATTTAAAATAAATTGTATCACGGTTAAAAAAATTTACAATTTAAAATAAATTGCATCGGTTACATTTCGACTATAATTCATATTGACAAAATAATAATGGTGTTCTTATAAAATCGGATCAACTTCACACAATTAACAATTTTTTTTATTTTTTTAATTATTTTCATTTTTGCCTTTATCTTAATATAAAGAGACTAAGTATTTCTAGTCTTTTAATCTGAGTTTTTTAATTGATTTCGGATGTCGGTATCAAATGATGAAAGTATTTGAAAAAACACTTTAATATTATTAATAATTCCTTATCGAAAGGACAACTTAGTTTTAAGTTGAGTGTTTGTTTGTTTATAAAAGGGGATTATTAGATTTTTATCCTTTATTAACAGTTAATTATGATTTAAGTTTTGTTTTATGTTTAGTTAAATGTTAATTGGTTTCTTAATCCTATGACTCATAAAATGTAACAGTATTAATGAGGTTAAGGTATATTTATGTTGAGATATTTTTGTTACATTGTTTGTTACTACTTTCAGTACATATTCTGTTAAAGAAATTTGATTTCAGTTGCACATATTCGATTATAAATGAAGCGTATTTGGTCCTAAGTATTTGATTTCAGCTATACGTATTCCATTTCACGCTTAGCGTATTTGATATTAGGTATTTTTGTATTTAATTTTTATCAATTAAATGATTTTTTTATCTGTCGATAAAATTCTACATTAATTTTTATATTTTTTATTTTTAAATTCACTTTTACTTTTAAATTGAGTGTCGAGATTATTTAAGTAATAAGGACATTCAATTATTTTTTTATTAAATCATTAATATATATTCTACGTGTTCCTCTCATCTTAATTTATATGAACTCAAAAATAATTTTAATAATAAAAAAATTGCAGTATGTAAATGTTCTTTAATCATAAATGGAAACTCCAAACAAAAATTTATTTTTATAGAGATATATTTAAGTTCAATTAGAATAAATGCATAGTAAATATATTTCTATTATAATTTTGACAGCATAAAAACACTCGAAATGTAAATTTTGATTAAAATTAAATAAAAAAAATTAAATGTAATTATGTTGTTTAGAATATGTTTGATATAAAAATTAAAATTATGCATTCAAAAATCAATGACGTAAATATATGTTTTATTATTTATTGTATAACAATTTATTTACACTATCAAAAAATAAAATTTATATTATTAAAGAAATAATTAAAATGTAATTAAATATTACTTAAGTGAATAGTTTTAAAAAAATAAAGTTATATTTTTCATAAAAATATAAAATTAAAGAAGATTTTCATATTAAAATAATTATTAAATATATATTGAAGAGAAAGGAAGAAAATCTACAGAAAAAATATTTATGATTTTCTGATTACGAATTAAGTGTATTTATTACACAGTTAAGGTCAACAGCCAATCTAAAATAGAATGAAAGTGAAAAATCACTAGTAAGTCATTTTACTTATTGTTGAATATCCAACACTTATTAATGGAATAAATGGATTCTTACTTTTAATTTGTATATGAAATTATTATATTTATAACTAAAAGCAATTTTGTTAATATAAATTAAATGTTTAAAATACATAAACTTTTTGGAGAAAAAATTATTATTTTTTTTGTTTTTAAACATGTCGGAAAGGTTTGTCAGATTGATGTAGGACATATCAAACCTAAAACAGTATTTTTACAATATATTACGAATGGAGTCAAAATAAACTTATTAAGTGATCTATCAGGTTTAAATTCAATTGTTGATTTTATCAATTATAATGATTTAGTTTGTAAAAAAATATACATTTTTAGTTTATAAATATATTTTGAAATTCATTTTTTATCTATGATAATTTTTGTCTAAAATTTAAAAAATAATAAATATAATCATTTTAATATAGTGAAATCATTTTTTTTAAGTTAGATAAATAGTTTTTTAAATTAATATTTCAACAGAAACATTTCAGACCGTATAAATAGTTTAAACATTCACTGGAAAAATATCTTATAAGTCAAAACGTAATTAAATTAAAGAAATGGTATACATTAAAAACTAAAATATATATTAAAACTTAAAATATAAAATGTTCCAATTTTATATAAAAAATAAAAAATATATTTAACTCAGAAAGTATGTGCAAATATCCATTATTTTTCATAATGACAAGTAAGAAAGGGTGGAATTATATAACTTAAAATATTCAAATAATAGGATGAGTATCTGATTATTCTCGTTGCAAAAGATAATATATAATCAATGTTTAAATGTGTCAAAAAAAATATTATTTAAATATTATTATCTTGAACTAAATAAATATTTTGATATACTAAAATAATCCTATAAAACATTTGTAAAATAATCCTATCTAAGTTCTATAGTTTTCTTTTTCTCAAGTCTCTCTAAAAGCTTTTGTTGTAAAACTCATCCTATTAAAATGAGGCATATTATTTTTAAGATAAGAAATGTGACAAGTATTCTATATAATATTTTTATATGAATTATGGTTAAAAAATAACTTTTAAGCTATACTTTTCGTTGTATATAATTCGAGTATTACGAGTGTTTTTAATAATTGTGATTGTATTGTTTTCTACTTTCTAATTGTGTAATATTTAGGATATTATAATCCTATATTTATGCCAATTAGAATATGTACAAGTGAAGAGATAGACAAATAAAGTACTATTCATTTTAATAAAAATATAAATCAACAATGTTTGAATGTTGTGGTAGATAGTCAACCCCTAAGCAATGCTTTTAACTAAGCTGAAACTAAATGGAATTAATCCTTTTTAGTAAAAGGCAATTCAATAACATATAAAAGTTGTTGTTTTGATTAGGATTTGAACAAGTGGCAGTTAATCATTGGTTGTCAAAACTGGACGGTTTACGTGCAATGGTGGCTCGACTGTATGAAGTAGTTGAATAGAGGAATAGTCACGGGTCAAAGTAATACCACTTAATAGAATCCTAAAAAGCTCTACATTCAATGGATAAAAACATCAACCCCATCAATTTCATTTTCAAACGTAATCGCTTACTCCCAAAGCACCACTAATTGCATAAACTTTTATTATGCAAAAATCATGTTTTTTTTTCTTTTTACGAAAAGACGTGAATACTAAAATTTAATATTAATTAGGGTAAGGACAATTGCAAACAATTATTAATATTCTTATGGTTCTTGTGTATTATGAAAGATCAGAGCATGGGCAAATAAATATATATAGATATATATATATATATATGTATGTGTATGTGTGATTATTAAAGGGAAGGGTGGAGGAAGAAAGGAGGGTGAATTTCTGAGAGAGCTTCGAGGTTGGTTCGCTGGTGCAGTTCCAACTTCAAGTCCACGCTGCATTTCTTTCTCTTCTTGTCTCTTCTTATACGCAATATATAAATTCAATTCCAGGCACCGTCTCATTCTTAGTTCAATTCAAAATCCTTCATTCTGCTTCAACCAAACAATGGCTTCTTTCAATCTCTCTTATTCTCCCTCACCAGCCCTCTCATGTCCCAGGTGGCTTTTCTTTCTCCGAATACTTCATTCCTTCTTTCTGCATTCCTAACGTTTTCTGTTTCTTTGCTGCATGTGTCTGTTTATTTTCGATAAACTCTTGCATTCTAAATTCTGAACCCAATCTTGATTTTTCTTTTAAAGTTTATTTTTTTAGTTTGTGGGGTACCCTGCTGCATCTTCAGTTATTTGATCCATCCCCAGAAACCTTTTTACATATACGCTGTTTCTTTGATCCACAATTCGATTCAAGATCCCTCTTTTTGTGTTGATTTTTTAATGGGACACGTGAGTTAGTCCCTTTGTAAAACCATGAGGTGACGCTGAATAGTTCTATTATGCTAGGTGGAAAAATTAATAGAATTTTCTTTCTTCTTGTTTGAGACAGTTTTGAATTTGAGTTTAAAATGCGTTATGGATCGCTTCTTAGCTCTGTTTTTTGGTTCTAATTGAATCTCGGTCAAATTATGTATGACCACTTTGTTTGTGCATTTGTCCTGCCTCACTGTATCGAAAGTGTTTGTCTTTATTCTAAGCTTTATCCTGAAGCATTTTACCTGCATAGACCATAAATCTGTTCATCCTTGCCCGGTGTTAAACTTTGGAATTCAGTATTCGCCCTCTTTTGTTTTTATCTTTTGATGTCATCACTGTTAAGTTAACTTTGATCTGTTTTTCCATTCAATGCAGGGCAAGCAAACACTTCAAATTGTTCAATGATGCGCCTTTTGTCCGAATGAATTCTAAATTTCCCTCAAGCGATAATGCTGTTAGAATTAAAGCTGGAGGAGGAGACCTACTTTCCTATCCAAAGAGCAATGACATTGTGATAGGCAAAAATCTGGTTGGAGATGAATCTGTTCGAATTGATGTACAATATAATGGTTTACCAACTATAGACACCGTGATAACAAGCAATGTTTTCTCTGTTGATGGTGATGAATTCGATCTGGACAGCCCAACAGCAGGTTTTGCTTCCATCCCCGAGGCCATTGAAGACATTCGGCAGGGAAAGGTTGTTACTCTCTCTCAATAAAATTGTTTGCTCCCCTGTTTTTTAATTAGCACATAAGAGGTGTGTAGTGCTGAAGTTCTTCTGTTCAAGTATGATGATAGATTACTGTTATTAACGGATATACCTGTTCTTGATGCAGATGGTAGTGGTCGTCGACGACGAAGATCGAGAAAATGAAGGAGACTTGATAATGGCAGCACAGTTGGCAACACCCGAGGCAATGGCCTTTATTGTGAAACATGGAACTGGGATAGTTTGTGTAAGCATGAAAGAGGAAGATTTAGATAGATTGGAACTTCCTATGATGGTAAACAGTAAGGATAATGATGAGAAGCTTCGTACGGCATTCACTGTGACAGTGGTATGTAGTACTTTTCTTCCATGCATCTTACATTCGGAGTTAATACATATCTTTCTGAAGGTCTTCATTGTTATTGATCTGCACTTATATAATTGTGATTCTCTTGGTCTAGACCAGCTTTTTTTACAATCAAAGGTGACTTATTGACAAGGGAAACCCAGAGTTTATAGATCAAACATTTGTCTTCATATATGCAAACCACACATTACCTTCTGTATAGAAGAATCAATAATTTGAGAGAATACCAGACAAGCCTCTTAGAAAAAAGGGGGAAATGCTATATGGTGGAAACTAGAAAATGAAATACCTGACAACTTTGTATTTCTATCCAACTATATATGGTGGATATATTTTTTCTCTTTTGAACCAAGTGCTGTGATTTTTCCTTCTCACATTAAGGGTTTACCATCCTGAAATTCGACTGTTTTGTGTCTTTTATTCATTGCTTTTCATCTTACTGTCTATTTTAAGTCACATAAGGGAGGAAATATCCTTGAGTTCCTTTGTTATCGTCTTGAATGATCTGATATACTCAGATAGACCTGTGTTTCCCAGACATTTGATACATTTCAATAATTCAATGTCCATGTGTAGGATGCTAAACATGGTACCAGCACCGGTGTGTCAGCTCAAGATAGGGCAACAACGGTCTTAGCCCTTGCATCTAGAGATTCTACTCCAGGTGATTTCAACCGCCCAGGTCATATTTTCCCACTAAAATACAGGGACGGTGGTGTCTTGAAGAGGGCTGGTCATACAGAAGCTTCGGTTGATCTTGCTGTACTTGCTGGCATGGATCCAGTGGCAGTTCTATGTGAGATTGTAGATGACGATGGGTCCATGGCCAGACTGCCAAAACTTCGCCAGTTTGCAGAGCGTGAAAATTTGAAAGTCGTATCCATTGCTGACTTAATAAGGTATTTAGTAACATTTCGTCGATTATGTAATATAATTCATTGTTTACAGCAGATACTATAATTTATATCAGTTTCTTGCTGTGGTAACTTGTTGATTAATATCTAGCAAGCGATTATAACACTTCCCGTTATGGCAGATATAGAAGAAAAAGGGATAAGCTGGTGGATCGCGCTTCTGCGGCACGGATACCTACAATGTGGGGACCATTCACAGCTTACTGTTACAGGTCCCTTTTGGACGGGATTGAGCATATTGCAATGGTTAAGGTGAGCATTTGTTGTTGTTATATATGTGTTAGAATCTATCTCAGTGGTTCTGAGTAGTTTATTATTTAACAGGGTGAGATTGGAGATGGAGAAGATGTCCTTGTGAGGGTACACTCCGAGTGTCTAACCGGAGACATATTTGGATCTGCGAGATGCGACTGCGGAAATCAGCTTGCACTCTCAATGCAACAGATTGAAGCTGCTGGTAGAGGTGTGCTGGTATATCTCCGTGGACACGAAGGACGTGGTATTGGATTGGGCCACAAGCTTCGTGCTTATAACCTACAGGATGATGGACGTGATACAGTAGAAGCCAACGAGGAGTTAGGATTGCCTGTTGACTCCAGGGAATACGGCATTGGCGCTCAGGTATCAATCACATCACAACCACCACGCATGATGTTTTTCTATGATTGTGAAAGTTAACTGAACTGAGTTTTGTATTCTGAACTTGCAGATATTAAGAGACTTGGGTGTTAGATCTATGAAGCTGATGACCAACAATCCAGCAAAATATGTTGGACTCAAAGGTTATGGTTTGACAGTTTCGGGTAGGATCCCAATATTAAGTCTCATTACTTCAGAGAACAAGAGATATTTAGAGACCAAACGTATGAAAATGGGTCACATATATGACATGGAAAGTGGAAACAAGGTTGATGACTCTAATACCTTTACCAGAGACAGACATTCTTCGTCTTCAAACATTTAAACATAGTTTCTTTCTTCATTCTTTTTATGCAACAATTCGTTTACAGTTACCTCTGTAATTTGATAAAAGAATTCATGATTTGTAGTTCTACTGTGTTGTATACATAAATTCCTTTGCTACCTTTTTCCCATTTATGTTTAAGGATGGATCCCTTTAGTACGGTTGGACTATATGCTTCGTTTACGCTTTTGAATTGACTCGGTGTTCGGAAGCGAGAGAAAGTCGAATGTGAGAGCTAACAAAATTGAACTCTTCAAAGAAATACTAATTTATTAACATTAAAAGTAGTTAATACATTTATGTAAAGTTATATAACATTATAAAAGGAGAAATGCAAAAAAAGAATTTTAAATAGTAAATAGGTTATAAATGATTAATAATCACAATAATTTTTCTAGACTTCATATACTAGATAAAATAAATTAAATAAATAGGTTTAGATTGAAAAATATTTTGAAAAATCATGATTAAATTTTCTTAATATAATACATGTCCGATTAAACGTATAAAAATATTACATTTATTTTACAAAGACTGAATTTAACAGCTTATTGATTAGAATTCTTTTTTTGTGAAATATAATTGCCATGATAATAATTAAAATAAAAAATTGTAGAAATATTTTAATTTTTTTAGGTAATACTATTTTGGATTAAAATCATTCTAATTCTATCCTAATTAATCATGGGGTGGATATAACTTTCTGCAACTTATCACTTTTTAACAAGATTAATTTACTCATTAAATGAAATTAATTGTACTTAATTATGTAAGTTTTATTTAACAATAACGATTACCTCTTTAACAAATTATTTAATTATACTTTTTTATATATAAACTTTTTTATCTGTATTTAAATAAAAATGGCATACACATCTACAAATGTTTACACTACAAGTCTACATATGTTTAGACTACTTTATAAAAAAGTAAAACAAAAATATTTTATGGTAAAATATAAAATAATAAAACAGATCACATGAAGTAATGTAAAGGTTTAAAAGTGATTATTTTAATAATTTTTAGACATAAAGTTAGAATTTCACATTTATTTCTATTGCAGATATAAAAGAAACTACTAGTCGTGACAGCTAGCTGTTTAACCTGTGGAAACCTAACACATTGGGTAAGCTACTCAAATTGTGCACTACTTTCCAAACCTTTCACGAAACATTCTTTCTAATAATATTGCTGCTTCAAACGCGCTTATTTGACCTGTACAGCGTTTGCCAACTCCACACGCTGTGGAACATAAAGTATTTCCTTCACCCCAACGGCTATTTTTTCCCTTACATTATTCATGTTTCGACCGTTGTTACGTATCTTTTATCCAACGGTAACATATATTTTAGTAAACACATGTACGTTCCAGATTTCGTGACAGCTGTATCACTTCACCACGTCAAAAAAACCCTTTACCCTTTTCACGCGTACTTATTTTCTATAAATACCCTCTTAGTTTAGCTCTTTCCCTTCACACATCTCAACCAACACTTAACTTCTTCTCTTTTCTTTCATACATACTCAGTATTCATTCTTCTTTAACCTTCTATTCACTCAACAATGGCTCGTTCCTTAGCTGTTATGCTGCTTGCTGCATTGTTGATCAGCTCCACAATGGCTCAGTCTCCGGCTTCTTCGCCGGCGTTGTCACCCGCCAACACTCCCGTTGCCACTCCACCGAGGAGAGCGTTGTCACCGGCTCCGTCTCCGTCTCCTGTCGTGGTAGCACCGTCGTCTGATTCACCCGCCACCGGAACATCTCCTCCTGCTCCACCTACGTCTCCTTCTGAGTCCCCAAATGTCGCTCCCACCGTTCCTCCCTCCTCAATATCGGGCCCACCAGGTGAAGCACCAGGACCAGCTACAAACGGTGCCGTTTTGAACAGACTCGCCGGATCTGCTGTGGTCTTCGCCATCGCTGTGGTTGTGCTCGTATAAAAGATATTTTATGCTGTTTTATTATTTATCATATTTATTTTTCTCTCATTTTTTTCAGGAATATTTGAGTCTTGAACTCAAGTACTTCTTTCTTTTTGGTTTTTAGTGGTTGCCCTGGTGTCATCGGGATTCATTTATTTGATTATTTTGTACATTTTATTACTATTTATTATTATTATTATTATCCTTACGATTTATAATATATGAGAGCTTTATAGTTTAACACCACCCGATAGTTCTGTTCCTATTATCTGTTATGTTCCCAAAGTTCAATTCAACGGAACATTTTTCTTTAATCACTGACTCGGTCTTTGAAAAAGTAAACATTTTACCGTTTCAAGAAATTTAAATTTTAAATCTATTTAATTAGAACTGTTTAATATATATATATTTTTTTTTAAATTAGAAATAGTCACTTGATATATAGTGAGTTGTTATTTTTCAGATAACATCGGAACTTAAAAACAATCATCAATTATAATTTTTTATATGCTTATATTTTAAATTTGAAGATAGATTGAAACGACTAACACTAGGTTTATATTTGAAGTGTATGTAAAAATGAGAGAGAATAAATAAACGTATATCTGTGGTTCAGTTCTTTGAAGAAATACACCAGGAACAAATACATTTATGATATTTATGGATGATTTTATTTATTGATTGATTATTTTACTTACTTTTATCCTAAGAACCTAAGACATGAATTGAAAATGGATGGTATTGATTATAAATGATTTAACACTAGGTTTATATTTGAAGTGTATGTAAAAATGAGAGAGAATATCAATTGATTGATTTATTAAATAGAATAAATGAATGATTAATTTTGTAAATTTTAAGTTTTTTGTTCTAATCAATATCTATTCAACAAATTTCCATTACAGAATAATTCGTTTAGTTACACGAAATAATTTCAACGGATTGTTTTAATTTATTCAAACTTTTTTTCACAAATTGAATGATGTATCGTGTAACAAATTTAAATAAAGTGTTTTTATCCTATTTGAATTTTTTTTCGTGTGTTAATCATATGCTATATTTTGAAGTAAATCAAATTTGATTAATGAATAATGTGAAAAGTAGTTACCCAAAGTGATAATACGATATGATTTGAGTAATCGTGTATTTATATGAAATTGAAATATTCGAACTTTATTTATAACGAAACATTGAAAGGTGGATAGAAATGCGTCATTGTATAAAATATTATATAAAATGAATACAATAAGAAACTACCTTAATATGACTTGAGTTATGAAATATCATAAATTTGATTTTGATGCTTAAACCTATGATAATATTGAATGGCTACTCTCTTTTTTGTGCAGTTTTTATTTTATAGATATTTACTAAAATATTGATTATTTACTTAAATAACCTTTTAATTGATAATATCTATGCCAATGAAAGTGTAATCCCCGGTGAGATGGACAAAATCTTTTGATGAACAACAAAGATGGGTCAAATCTTCTCATTTCTATCTTTCTTTATTTTCCAAAATAGGAATGCTAAAAAAGAGAAACTTGTCTAAGCTATGCACATTCTATCTTTCAAACTCCAATTCTTTCGTTCTATGTACTTGCACCGTAATTCACGCCTCAATCACAAACGATCATATTTTAACAATTATTAACAATTATTTTTAACAATTATTTTTAACAATTTTTTTATGTGTTACTATTTTATTGGTTTATTTGAATTTATTCTAAACAAATATTTAAAACAGATCAATCACAAACTACCACGTATGCGTTGTCAAAAAGTTATTAATAAAAAGTTGTTAAAGAGACTTTTTCCTTTTTCTATCAACTCAAAAACAAAATAATATCTTAATACCATTTTTTATTTACTTTTACTTTTCATTTTTTAACTCTTAATCTATCTTATTCATTTCTTTTCTTTCTACAATTTTTAAATATCCTTAATTTATAATTTAATATGAATTATACCAATAATACAAATGTCAATTTTCTTGTTAGTAAATATTTAAATTCTTATTATTAAATATAGCAAGAATATAGAAAAATATTAAAATATGATGACCCACTGAAGGCTAGACCAAAGTCTTCCCCTGTCCTTAAGGTTGTGTGTTGTGGATCCCCACGAATTTCACACTTTCCTATTTCTTGACCGTTACAATTCCGGCACCCGTTTCATCGACGGTACCTGTTTCTCGAAGATCAGATCAGTTTCCACGTGTAGTTTTCTGATTCAACCAAAATTGCGTTTCTATGGACGCGACTCATCATTACCTCCACGCCATCATATCAATTTATCAGAGCAATCTCCACCATTGGATCCTCCCGTCACACTAATCTCTTACTCTATAAATTCTCACTGTCTCTTCATCCTTCCCAAACACACTCGTTGTAAAACTAGGACAATCATTCCTTGCATTGCACCAATTTCACATTTATTCACTATTTTCCTCTCACCCTCTCTAATGGCTCCGTCTTTCACTCTCATTCTCACGGTGGCCGCGATGTTACTTTTCTCCGCCGTTGCACAATCTCCGGCGTCGTCTCCATATGCCGCTGTTACTCCACCTGCCGTTTCTCCACCCACTGTTTCTCCGTCACCAGACTCCGCCGTGAGCTCTCCGCCATCTCCTCCTCCATCGTCTGCGTCCTCTCCCTCTCCTTCCTTCTCTCCATCGTCGATCTCTGCTCCTCCGTCCGAGGCTCCTTCACCTTCTGAGAATGCCGCTGTCTCGTATGGTTTTTCTGCCGCAGGATCTGTCGTGGTTGGTTTCGTCGCTGCCTTCTTGGTCATTTGAAACACCCCTTAGGCTAATATAGGAAAAGTATCGTCTTTGATTTACAGTTTGTTCTAGCTATAGCTTATTGTTATTATTATTTCGTTTAGGTTGTTGGAAAAGGCTTCACCTTTGTGATTATGTCTTCATTGTTGTAACACTAGGAGGCTCTTGCTCCTTATTCTTGTTCTGTAGTTTGATTGAACATTCTTACGTTGTTGTTTTCAGTTTTATGGTTGTAGAATGTTTGAGCATAAATGGAAGAGACGACTAAAAGAAATGTTTCAACATTCTTAAAAGAACTTTTGAATCAAAAGCATAGCAATGAAGCACTTTTCTTTCTTTAAAACATTATGTATTATAATGAAAAGTCAGGAGACAAACCCATCAATATTTCTTTTAATTTTTCATCACTCCCACCAATAAAAAATTAAAGACGTTATCTTTTTTATTATTTTTACTCTTTTTGAAGACATTAAAAAAAAAAATCTTGAAATGTTTTAACTTCAACTTGTTTGGTTTTTTTTTTTTTTTTATGTTAAACTAATTTATGGATATGTTTCTTCTGTATACTTCAAGTAATATTTATTTTTCTTCATTTGTAGAAAATGAGTTAATAGTGTGATACTAAATAACAAACTCTTTTTACTAGATAGTAAATAATTACTCTAATTATATGTTTATTCCTAAATTTAATTGAATCTTGTTTTAGTCATGAATTTAATTGCATCTTATTAATAATAATAAACTTATTTATAATCATTAGTTTTGTGATATTTGGTAAAAAAAAAGTATTCCTTTTTAGAAAACAAAATTAATAAAGTTGTGTTATAAATGTATAAAAATAAAATAATAAATAATGTTTTATAGAAGTTTAAATATAAAAATTTGTTTATGTTTTGAGTATAAAATAAAAAACAATAGAAGTTAAAAAATCACGTTTTAATAAAGGAAATATTAAATCGTTATTAAATGCTATATTATTTTAAATATGAGTCATGAAATAGTTATAAAGATATATTGTTAAAATTTATTAAATTCAATGTATCAAAATAAAGTTAAAATAATATTAAATTTATTAAATTCAATCTAAAAAAGTAATAATCAAGATTCTTAGAACCGAGAATAAGTCAAAATATTAATTCAGTGAAGTGATTATAAGAAAAATGAAATTAATAACATAATGTTAAAATATATAATCTTATAGAATTATAATACTAATAACCACCAGAACGCTCATTCAACAACTTCTCACACCTACAAATATTATTATTTATTATTGTTAATATGTCAGTCTTAATCAATAAAGATTTCAACTCACGATTTTAACATTTTTTACCATCGAAATAATTTTATATTTAACTTTTTTTTAAGTTATCATCTTGTGAAAAAAAAAATATCAGTAAAATTTTATACTATAGTTTTCTTTTTAAGTATTTATTATTGTATATAAATTTTTATACATATAATGATATTTTTTAATATTATTTATATATTTATATGAATTTTTCTAATATTTATATATTTTATACTCGTATCCCTTATAAGACCGCGCGAGAATTATTATATGTGTAATTTAAAAATTATCTGAAAGGAGAAAAATGAATAAACCAACAAAATATTAAAAGGAAACACTCACTATTGTTATGTTCTAAATTTTCATGGTTTTATTTTAAATTTCCCTTTTTTACATAGAGATTTTATTTTTACCTAAATAAAATAAAAACTTAATTATTTTTCATGATAGTGTGAATGAGAAGATGCAAAAGAGGCAGAAAGAGTCGATTGGAAGAGTTAGAATAAAAGAAATAACAGTAAAATAGAAGTCTTTTGAAGCATTCCTTAGGACAAATGCTTCTATTTTCTTCTTTCTCTTTTTTCTTTTCCTTTTTGTTTGTTCTAATTAATGACCCTTCATTCATGCAAAGGAATTCTTTAGTTACTCTTATTACCTTCAAACAATTGTCACTAATTTTTCCACCAAAAGAAAAAAACCAAAAGGACCTATTCATTGTTAAAATTAAATAATATAAAGTTCTTTTAACTTAATAAAATTTTAATTATTTCAATAGTTGTTAATTTAAAGGTGTTAGTTGAAAAGGAATGAATTGTTGCTACATTTTGGGGACCTGAATAGGACACCTATACCATTAAACTAAAAACAACTTAAAGTTTAATTTAATCTCAAAATCTAAAGTTTTAAACTATACACTCTTCATTAACTTATAATCTATTTTAGCATTTCTAATAATTATGTTAATATTGTAAAATATTCATATCAAATTCTTGTAAAATATTTACATCACACTCAATAATCAAGATTTAAGTAGTTTAAATGTTTTTCTTTTTATTTTTTTTTCATTTTTCGAATGTTTTTTAAGAATAAAAGCGTCACATAGTTTCATATTCCAAAATGAATAGTATTTTTTGGATGTATGGTAATTAATCCTAATTTTACTCACTAAAAATAAGTTAGATTAAAATTATTTTTTACTAGATTAAAAAATAATAAATAACTAATTAAGTGGGATAATTTTATTAAATTACCTCTTACGGTTTTCAGTAAAAATGATGGATAAAGAAATAAAATTTTAGAAGAAATAAACGAAATAAAACAGAGTGAAAATTTTACTTTGTTGATTTGAGAAAAAGTAGTGTAAAAATAAAGGAAAACATTATTTTAACAAATAATAAGTTAATTAATACCGAGTAATCATACCATTAGAAATTACTCCTATATTAGTTAATTGAGTTTTTTGTAAATGTTTTTTTTTTAAATTAACATACTCCTTCAAATCAAGATTTATTTTTTCCCAATATATTTATACTTTAAAATGTAGCTACCAAATAGTTTTTGTACACAATTTTGATTTTTTAAATATTTGAGATACTTAAACTAATCAAACAATGTCACCCCAAAAATAAAAATTAAATTAAATTTTTCATTAAACTTGTATAACAATGTTAATATTAATCATACTCTACCAAACATAACTATTTATGTAAAAGAGAATGAAAAGAATGTAGCCAAACTATTCTGGAGATAGATGATAGATGACTAATTTTGAAAAATACAAATTTCTTTTGTACTTTTCATTTGTTTCTTAAATTTGAACGAAAAAAATAATATTAAAAAGTAGTATATTTATTTACTAGCAAAGGGGAAGAATATTTATATTTATCTGGAATACACTCAGAGTAAAAAAAATAATGTTTAGTTAAAAACTTAAACTCCGTTTAATACGAAATATTTTACATGAACTGATATTAATTATGAAATGAAGGGAGGGAACTATTTTATCTGTTTCATACATTATTAAAATTAAATATAAACTAAAAAATTTATGAGAGTTAATATTTTTTAATTCAGCCGTTGAGGGAAATCAAAGTATAAATGGAATGTTAAAATATAATTATTTAGCATCCTGGCTAATTTTCTATAAAGAGTGTATTGAACAAGAGATGTTTCAAATTACAGAGATAATTTAAGTTTAAAAGTTAAAAGTAGTTGATAAAAATTGTTAAAATTAATTGTGTTAAATATGTTTTTAGTCCTTATATTTTGGGACAATTTTAGTTTTAGTCCCTCTTTCAAACTAAAATACAATTTAGTCCTTCAACCTTAGAAAACTCTGGTTTTAGTTATTTTTACCAAATTTTTTTAACTTTATCTGCTGTTTCAAGCACATTTTATTATAGCATTTGGATTGTTTACACTGTTTAATATATTTTTGCTTCAATGTTAACTGAGAAACGCGTTTGAAACTACAAATAAAATTAAAAAAATTTGATAAAAAAAACAAAAACCAAGAGTTTTCTAAAGTTAAATGAGTAAATTATACCTTAGTTTGAAAGAGGACTAAAACCAAAATCGCTTTAAAGTACAGAGACTAAAAACATATTTAACCCAAAACCACTTGAAACAGTAAAGCCGAAGCAGAATTAAAAGATTATTCATTTAATTTTTATAATATTATTCTTATTTATCATACTGTATCAAACGTCATTATTATTGTAAAATAAAAAGAAAAGTAATACATATGAAAGCAAATAGTTTTAAAAAACATTTTTTTTTCAATAACTAAATATATAAGTAATCAATGATTTTAACGTGAATTTATAGAAGACTATTTATGCCAAAAAAGAAAACGTCAATGTTTTTTCTAATTAGGTGACCTATACAAAAAAAAATGTCGATCGACAAACATTATAATATAATGAAGTAGATTAACCTAAGTGAACTTATAGAAACACCTAACGAAAAACAAAACAGTAAATTGTAGCCAGATGAAGTAAAATCAGTGTAATTTTCTATAACAATGATTAATTCATTAAGATTACTGTAATAATAAATAATTAATTATGTTGAGATCTGACTATTTTATGAGTGAAGTGACGGTAAACGTTATGAAAACGAAATCCAACTGTCTACCAAAACCTAAAACTCGGAATCATCAAACGCAGAAGCAAACGTTGTTTTTTTCCGTTTATTGTATATATGTTTTTAGAACACACAAACACAGTATTACTATATGTATAGAAGAAACGTTATTTAGAGGATAACATTCAACTCATAAAATTTAAATTTATTTTGGCTGATGGAGAAAGATTTCTGTCATCTCAACAATAAATATTATTTGAGAAATAAATTATTTTCTTAAAAATAAAAGTTTGACCTTTTAATCCCATTTAGTATTTATTAGAATATAAGGTAAACATTTTTTTGAAAGTTAAAGTTGGCCCACTACGAGTCGGTACGTTAGCAAAGTAAATGTCTTTAATCAATAGTCAACTGCATTAAATAAAATCTTTATTATAGAATTAAATCAACGTAAAAGATTTAATTATATTATCATGTCGTTTTAAGTATTTTTTTTTTCAATTTTTAATTGATTATTAATATCTTATAACAGTTACATTTTTATCATGTTTATTTACATTTTAATTTCTTACAATTAAAAATGATAATTTAATTATTATGTAGCAGGTTTTAATATTTTTTTTTTATAAAACCTACCACATAAATGAAAGAATCTCGCTAACACCCTGTTCTAAAAAATTTCTAATGAATGTGTTATTCTTTACCAATGTTTATTGGTTCCCGAAAGGAATAATGCATTATTTAATATTGATTAAACAAGAGGACGACTTTGGACAAAAAAAATAGATTATAAATAATTTTAGCCATTTTTAATATACAAAAAAAGGATATTTTAGAACACTATTCAATATATTATTTTAAATACATTTTAATTTAAAATAATAAAAATTGGTAAATTTTACAATTCATTGATTAAATCTGTCTTAATTTTTGTAATTTTAATTAATAAAAATATTAAAGAAAAAAAAAACTGTCATAGCGTAATTTTATTATTCAATGCAACTGCTACCAGTGGGATGTGAACACCCTTAAAGACAAAATTCTGAGTTATGGTTGGAAGTCAAAGTTTGAGACTTGATGTCGTGATCATCATCATCTACTTCTTCTTCATCAGTCCAAATTGTGATGCTGATTTGAGGCCTTCTTTCTTTCCGATCCAGCCCCTTCTATGAAATGGGTCTGCGTCATCTCTCAAACTCGATGACGCCATTGCCAGAACTCTGTGCCTCACTTTGTCATGTGAGGAAGTCCGAGCCTTGTTCATTAGATTGCAAAGTTTGCCTCAGGATCTGCTTCACCAATCCCCAATACCCTATTTATGATTCTCCTCCACCGCCGCCGCCGCCACCACTTCCCCTTTTCAATCCAGATAACGATGGCGCAGATGATACAAACAGCCACAAAATAGCCACCTATTTGTTCCTTGCTCTTGCTATTCTAACCGTTGCTTTCTTTGTCGTTTGTTGTCGCACCATCTATACCAGGTTCAGCTCGAGGAGGAGAGAATCATCAAGGCACCAGCCGGAGAACACCGCCGATGATGATTTTGTCGATGAAGAGCATGGACCTGTGGTGGATCACCCCATATGGTATATCCGAACCCTTGGGCTTCAGCAATCGATTATCAATGCCATCACAGTTTGTAGGTATAAGAAAGGTGAGGGCTTGATTGAAGGAACCGAATGTGCGGTTTGCTTGAGTGAGTTTGAAGAGGATGAAAATCTCAGACTTTTGCCTAAATGCTATCATGCTTTTCATTTACCTTGTATTGATACCTGGCTTAGGTCTCATACCAACTGTCCCATATGCCGGGCTCCCATTGTTTCTGACCTTGCAACTGCTAGGTCGGAGTCTAGTTTTGTTGATTCAAATTCCTTTGGACATACCCATGTGGAAATTTTGGAAAATAGTGCTCCTGATTCTGAATTAGGAAATAGGGCAGAGGAAGAGGGCCAAGTGGAGGCTGAGGATGGATTTAGGGTTTGTGAAACTGAAACCCCAGTTGAAGAGGTGCCAGGCATTCTTCCTAGAAGATCTGTTTCTCTGGATTCCTTTTCTGTTGCAAATATCAATCGTGCTCTTGCAACAGTGGGATCTAATGCTAACTCAAAAAGAATGCTGGGAAGCGTGGATGATGATGCTGCTGCTTCTTCTTCTTCTTCAAAGGTGGTTTCTGGAAGCGATTTGGCAAGCACTTCCAAAGGCAGCTCCTCTTTCAGGTTAACTAGGTATCTGCAGGGTGCTCCTGGTTCTTCAATGAAAAGGTCACAGTCCTATAATGGAAAGTACCTTCTGTCCTGGTACGGTCGCAATCAGAAGAAGCCAAATGCTCCTCTGAGAAACTTTTAGTAACATTAGAACTGCTACCTTTTGATAACTTCCCAACAACAATGTACATGTAACTCTCTATAAGGTGAGAGCTTCGATTTTTAATTACTGCCTGAAGCAACTTATGTGATGCTCAAGTGTATGTAAATCTGTAAGTTGCAAATAAATACATATACATTGCTGAATTTTGCTTAGATAGTTCCACCTACGGTCAGTGTCTTCGCATGAAATTCTGCTGTGTCAAACGAATCACTGAAATTCTTCTCCATATCGTTCCAAAAGGATCAATTATTTATCCGCTACGTTTTAAAATCTTCCTGACTTGCAATTGATGGAAGACGAATACGGGTTTCATGGATCTGTGCGTAAAAGTTTAAAGATAAATAATTCCTCCATGTGTGTTGGCGTAAAAACTGAACCTCACTTTCATTTATTTTGACTCGTCTATTTTAGATTCCTTGGTGAATTTGTAAAGACTTGCTATAAAACTTTGTTGCTAGGTTTTTGTTTTATATTTTCTTGTGTTTACAGAATATATTTTCAGAAGAAAGAAATTTTACCAAAACTAAAAACTATACTTTTATTTGTTATTGAGGTTCCCATTATTTAAGGAAGGACTAGTGTTTATGCTTGATCAGATAAGCTTCACTTTACTTTTGCCAATGTCTTGGTAATTGTATTTAGATAAACCAAACTGATAGTGAAGCTCAATTGCAGAAGAAAAAACCTATACTATTTTTTAAAAATTTTAAACTTTAAATTACTGTATTAATTGAATTTTTAAAATCTAAATTATTTATGAAGTACCTAAAGTGTATTACTAAAGAACCTAAAATGCTAATGTATACTGCCATGTTCCAGCTGTTAGGCTATGCTAGAAAGTAGTTGCCTCCAGCAAGCAGATGACTGATAGAAGTGGAACACTATTACTCTTCATGGTCTTTTTAAAATTGTATCATGTGGACTTGTTCTCTTTTCATGCCCCCTTATGTTTTTCTTTTTCCATCTCTTCACGATGAACTAAAGCATCCTTTTCGGCCAAAACTACTTTTTTTGTGGTCATGAGGATGGATCAAATATATACATACATCATGTTTTATCCTCACTTTCAAGTTTATATGAATTTCTTCACATTTATTTTGTTTTTACTTATCTTCCCGAATGTGAGTGCACCAAACCAACACATTAAAAAGGTGAATTGGATTCTGGATCCCTTTATTTTGTTTTTATTTATTTCTGCAATAATTTTAGTGCTAGAATCTTCAATATATATCCAAGGAAAGGAGGTATTCTTCCAGGATCCGATGCAGATATTATCATCCTCAATCCAAATTCAAGCTTTGAGATAACTGCCAAGTTCCACCATTCCAGACTGAACACAAATGTCTTTGAGGGAAGGAGAGGAAAGGTACTGGTTTAACTATATTATCATCCATCAAAGGATTGGAATTTATTAATTACTTGGTGACTGCAAGAGTACATCACAAGTCTCCTTCTTTTGGTTTAATATTGATTTTTCTCCCATATCTATTAAGTTGTTTCTCTGTCCATCGACCTCTTGGCTGAGTCTCACTACTCATTACTTGAACTGTTCATGCCATGTTCTTTTTTCCTTGTCAGTGTCCTACAGCTCCATTAAACTTATATATAGTGCAATGATTGAAGCCGGATTTTGTAATATCAATATTAAAAAGTGTTCTTTTTTTCAGGGGAAAATTGAAGTGACTATTGCAGGAGGAAGAGTTGTCTGGGAATGAACTGAAGGTTGCTCCTGGAACTGGGAGATATATAAAAATGTCTGTTTGATGGAATTGACAAAAGGGATGATGCTTATCTAAAGTCCCTTCAAGCTCCTGTGAAGCGAGCCAAATCCAGCTCTTAAAGGTATTGACAAAGACATGTAATACGTTGATCAAGTTTTTTACTCAAATAAAGTAAAATGTATTATACATGTAGCGGAAAGCTTCGCATGTATATATATGTCACCCTTCGTGTTACCCTTTCCACTCATGTAATGTACATTGTTTACTCTCTAAATCTTTTAGGTTCCTTGAGAAACCTTTATACGTATTTATGTTACTAATGAGTGTATATAAACCAAAGAAAGAAAGGGTAACAATAATATTGAAACTAGCAACGCAAAAAGCAGAAAGAAAATTTTCATGTATGACTCAGCTCATCTGTCCTCAATGGAAGGACCTTTTTCTTTCGGCCGGGAAAAAGAGAGGCCAACTGAACCGGGAAATGTGCTATTTACTTACATGGAAATGAAAAATCAGTACAAGCCCAAAAATTTCCACCACAAAGAACCAACACCTCCCCAGATGATACCATTAATAACAGCCATGATGAACCCCATTTTGAAGATATCCGGAAGGTCTACATAACCAGCTGTTGAAACAAAAAGAATTAAAATCAGTCATATCAGCCACCATGCTAAGCTTCATCATGACTTACATTCATAATAAAAGGGGGGAAAGGATAAAGATGTGGTTTTCCTTAACAAATAATCCTTTTGGTCACCAATTGCAGCTAGAATCAGCAGAACAAGAATAAAAATATTCACCTGCAATGTATCCTTTAGAAGAAGATTTTCAAAAATTACAGTAATTTTTCTTTTTAACCATTAAACCAATTAACAAACAGCAGTCTCAAGATTGAGAAGACAGAAATAAAGTGTTTGAACAATCAAACTTGTAAGTATTCTGAGAGAAGGGTACTGAATTAACACATGCCAAAGCTAAACAGGAAAGAACAATAGAAAAAAACAGAAATTAGATGACATTATAGAGGGAGACAAAACTCCATAGTATACAGCAGCCTGGCCACTACTATAGTGTGTTATTGCACCAAAAAGATTTGTATTGTAACCTAAAGCAAGTGCTGCCAGAATGCCAGGAACACCGGCTGCCCTATGCATGGCAAGAAAAGCAGAGTATAAAGTCCCCCACATGTCCAGTCTGACTAGCGAAAAGGTAGTGGATGAAGAAATAAGCTGCCTGAAGAACAGCTAGTCCGGCTGGCCAGCTCAAAGAGAATGACCGAAGGTTGTTGGCCACACAGTCAGACATCCAGTTCACAATTCCAAGGTTTGTGAACTGGCTTGCCATACCAACCAAAATGGCAAACCAAGCTAAGGTATCTCATGCCGATTTCTCATCCAAACAGTCATTCCAGTTAAGAACTCCTGTTAGGAGAAGTATTGATAAACAGTCATCCAAATAGTGTCTCAGCAGGACCAAAAACACATGGATGGTACAGAATTCAACGATGAGAAATTGTAAGAAAAACAACAATTTGCATTGCTACGCAGACAGGTATAACTAGTGGACTATTGGATAGTCATCAACAGAAGGTGTAATTCTCGTAAGCATAGTAGGAGATCTATTAATCGCTAAAGAAGATTATGCATACTACACGTTTCCATAAACACAGTTGATGGAAAAGTTAAGAGAAAAAACATAAGAAAAACTACCAAAATGTTGACCAACAATACACTAATTCAATGCGAAATTTTAAAAGATCAAGATAAATAAGCATTACATAGTAAACAAACACAAAAATATGGTTTCCTCTATTCTTCCTCATCTTTGCTTTTCTTTTTCTTATGCTTCTTCTTTTCACTCTTATCAGCATTACTGTCATCCTCCTTTCCATTGCTAATTTCTGCAGCAGCAACAGCTTCTTTGTCTTTCTTTTTCTTCTTTTTCTTCTCAGACTTGTCTAACTCCGGCGAACCGTCTTCAGCCTTATCCTTGTGCTTCTTCTTCTTCTCCATTGTTTTCTCCTCATCCGAGGAGGCCACTTCACTGCTATCCTTATCCTTCTTCTTTTTCTTCTTCTTTTCTTTTTTGTCAACTTCAACCTCCACAGCCTCATCAGCTACCTTCTTCACCTTTACCTCTTCTACATCCACTTTCGCCTTCTTAACAGGGACCGAAACTGGGCTATCAGTGCTTTCATGCTTCTTCCTCTTCCTTCCTTCCCCATCTCCGTCCTTCTTGACCTTCTCATCCACAGGCTCCGACGCAGCAGCCATACCAGCAATCACACTATCCCCACCGGTGGGCAAAACAAGATTCCTAAGCCACTCCTGGGGAGTCTTCTCATTGGGCTTCCCATGCTTATCCAGCTTCCCTTCAGAAATAAGCTTCTTCTTCATGGAAGCTCTAGGTCCCAAACCCCATTTCCGTGGATAAGTATCCCTATCCATGACAACCCTCTTGATCTTGGCCACAACGCCATGATCACAAGTGGCCATAACAGCAGTAGTCATCTCAGCAATCCCAAGAGCAATAGCCTCCCCCTTGGTGGTCATAAGCACAACCTCCTCCCCAACATCAATATCATTCTCAAACCTAAGCAACCCAGGAATCATCAACTTAGCACCATAGCAAATAGCATTGACAGCAGAGTCCTTAACAACCAGCCTCTTATAGCTAGTCAAAAGAACCTCCAAGGGCATAACAACCCTCCTCAAATAACTCTCACCCCTCCCACCTTGAGTTAAATCCCAATGGGCATCCATGACATCATGCATGGTCACCATGTTATCCTTCTCCCCCATGATCCCAGAGCGAACCCTCCTAAGCTCTTGCATATGGCCACCCACACCAAGAAGCAACCCCAAATGGACACACATAGTCCTAACATAGGTCCCAGCCTCACACGAAATCCAGAAAACAACTAAGTGCCTATCAGGGTCATACTCAAGGAGCTTACTTTCGTAGATGGTCCGGATGCGGAGTTGACGTTTGACGGCAGAGATCAAGGGAGGGCGCTGGAAGACGGCGCCAGTGAGGGTCTCGAGGGCGCGTCCGACCTTGGAGACGTCGGGAACAGCGGAATGGAGACGGGCGATGCAGACGTATTCCTTGCCGGCACCCTGCTGGGACTTGACAAGGCGAGTGGCGCGGTTAATACAGACGATTAGGTTGCCGGTGACCTTGGGGTCGAGGGTACCGGAGTGGCCGGTCTTCTCGACTTTGAGGAGGCGCTTGATCCAGGCGACGACCTCATGGGAGGAAGGGTTGGCGGGCTTGTCGAGGTTGATGACGCCGTATTTGAGGTATTCCGGGAGGGGGCGTTTGAGGGGGGAGTGACCGGAGGGGATAGGGGTGTAGTGGCCGGTGCGTACGTTGAGGCGATCGTAGTTTTTGAGAAGGATTGGCCATTGGGAGGTGTCGATGGGGGGAGTGAAGCTCTGAGGCTTTATCATCAACCCCTCATCTTTGCCTGCTTGCTCCTCTTCCTTCTTACTGGTGCCGCGCTCCTTCTTCTTCTTACTCTCCGACTGAGACATCGTGACAGTAGGGTTTTAGGACTGAGGCCAATGGAGGCCATCAAACTCAACTAGGGTTTTAATTAAAAGGACTCACCTCCTCTACTCCATTGGGCCGGCCCACTTAGGGATTACTAATCTGCTGCCAGATAAGCTTTCCATATTATTATTATAATTATCGAATTTCCATAAATTTGTTGTGCTTTTAATTTTTTAACACATAAAAATAAGAAAACAAGATAATATAATATAACGTGACCCAATTAACTAAAAATAATATAAAATTTTAAATATATAGTTGTTAATTCTCTATTTTTTTCATTTTTCTATGTTAATATTCTTCTTTTCTTTTTAGGTTAGTTTAGTTTTTAATTTTCTAGAATTAAGGTAGATTAATATAATTTGGATAAAAACAGGTTTTAAATAAAAATAGTGTTAATTTTGTGTTTTTAGATAATAAATAGTACTTTTGCTCTTTACTTTAAATGTTATATTAATTTTCTTTGTTGTTACCTACTTTCATTTTCTCTTTTTGCTAATTTACCCTATTTCTTTTTGCAGCTCAGCCCATAGTCAAAAGGGGCCAAAATCTAAGAATGGGCTGAAGATTAAAAATGGTTTGTTTCATCGTACATCTCCAAGCTCTTCATCCTCCACCTCCAAATTTTACTAAAATAACTGTTTAGCCCCTAATTAAAATGTGGTTTAACTTTTCTCTCTGCACAGCACCATTATTTGGTCTCATTTCTCTCCAAGAGCACCACCACTGTCCTTTCTCTCCCACAACAATCACGAACTCACAGAAGCTCTTTCTTCTCACAAAGTACCATGCACATAGGTTCAGTTTCTCTTTTTCGCAACAGCTTCATCTTCTTCATTTTTGCATTTCAGATTGTGCTTTTTTTGGTCTGCACTGGAATGGACTGGCCGTGGTTGAAGATTGCTGAAATAATGAAAAATTGGGCCGCTGCACATGGAATTGGGCTTAAGTGAAACGCAACGTTTTGGACCATTTTTCAATTATTAGAACGCTGTCGTTTTGCCCTGAGTAAGCTGTTGCCTTTGGGGTTAAGGCTCGAGTACTTTCATTTGAGCAAAAGAGCTCGACCAGGTTTGAGTTTTCCCAATTCTTCACGAGCTAGGTTCCAATAAAGAGAAGAACAACGAACCAGAAGCGGGTTCCATGGTTGATTTCAGAAGCTGATCAGAGGTCCACGGCCTAAAGGAAGCCAGCCCAAGAAGCTAATCGGCTTGATCGTGATCTGAGTTGGTTGGAAGCACGTGCTGGTCGACGGTTGAAGAAGCGAATAAGCTGATTCAAAGTTCGTTGGAGGACACTCGAGAATCAGTTTAGTCTTTTCCCCTTTCCCTCTTTTCTTTTCTTTTCTGTTTTACGATTACCCTATAAAAAGGGAGGTTTTGTAACTTTTAAAGTACAGGTGGTGGGTGACATACACCACTATATACTCTAGACTCTCGATTCCATGCTTAGTTTAGGTTTAAAGCTTTCTTAGAATAGGTGTTCTTTGCTTCGCTGGGGTTCTTGGATAATTCCATTGGGTGACAGGGCATTGGAGTATTCGTGGGCTCTAGTATTTTGTAATTTCGAATTTAGTTTTCAGTAAAGTACTGTTAAGTTCAAGTTTCGATTTTCTTTACATTTAAATTTGTTCGGTTAATTTCTGCACTTGATTTTACTTTCCTTGCTTTACCATTCAATGATTTTACATTCCAGTTTTATATTTTGAGTTTCTTGCGGGTTTGTTTCTTTCTTTTATGATTTTCTTTGCATATCCATTTCCAGTAGAAGTTTTCATTTCCTATATTTTGATCTGTTTCGATAGTAATAGATGATTTGTTTACTGAGTTAGTTGATACGTGATTAGGTTAGATTTCAATTCTGTTTTTGGGTGTTTTCAGATTTCATAAATTTCCATTCACAGTTACTGATTTAATTTCTTTCTTAGCATTCATTCCCATGATAGTCCTTTTTGTTCATTTACTTAGTTAATTACCAAATTAGGATTTCCTTCATATTAATTGAATTTTAGATTGTGAATTCTGCTTTAGTTTCTTTTTAGTTTTTAAGATTCTTTTAATTGCATTAGCTTAGTCATTACATAGGATAGATATCATGCATTGTTTTCTTTCTACTTTTCCATTAGTTTTACTTAGATTTTAATTCTTTTAGTTTCTCTTTTTAGATTTTAGTTTCATATTTTCTTCCCCACCTAGTTTTATTTTTAAATAATAAGGTTTTAATTCTACAATTCTAGCTTAATAACTACCAAGTCCTTGGATTAAACCTTAAGTTGTTCCTATACTACGTTTGTGGGGAATTTAGGTTTGTTGAGATTTTAGGCGACTAAAAATCCTTTCAACAATAGTAAATAATTAATAAAAACGATCAAAATTTATAAGTAGTCCGGTTTGAACCAACTCCTTTCAAGCTGGTGGCGTATACCCGGTCCATCGTAGTCCGGTTTAAACCAACTCCTTTCAAGCTTCGTTTCTCGTAGCAGCTGAGTTTGGTCTGTGTCCAGAGGTTTCAAACTAAATCCTTTTCTATTTATATTTTTTTTTTCCAATCATTCTTCTTTCTCTTGCGTTGGGTATCAATGTGTTGTTATCTGGGTTGTCCTGCATAACACAATCTATTAATCTTTGATTTCGATTCATAACCAGAATGTTACGAAGGTGGAGCAAAGTACTTTCTCCAATCTCCAAATTTGGATCGCAGAGCCATCTTAATTTCGTCAAGAATGTCACGCGCCAAAGCTACGCTGGGGTTGCACCCGCGCCCACGATAGAGGACAAACCTCAATCCCCTGCGGTATGCAAACTTCACTTTCTTTTGCTCTTCAACCATAACTCAAATTTGCAGAACTGAAATGGAAATGAACTACTATTGATTTGATGCTGCTAATCAAAATTTGTACTTAGCAGGTTAACCCACACAAAATGTTTTGGTCTAAACCCTGTTCGCTAGCCCTGCCCCCTGACTCAACCCTCAGAGTTGAAGAACCTAATTATCAGGGCATCAAGCGTTTCATGCTCAAACTCATGTTGTTTTATAGTAAGCAGAGCAGGTCAATTCGAGGGGCTAATGTTGTCTACCATAGAATCATTTCACAAGTTGATAAACCTCCCATTTATGAAGGTTCGTTGTCCTCGTAGCAATAATATTAGCCGTAGTGGTAGCTCAGATGCATGTATGCTCTTATGATTATTCACTCACCCAATTATGCTCCTATACCCCATTTTAAACTGCGGTAGTTGTTGAGGACACCCAAAAGAGCTTGATGTTGGGGCTAAAATCACAGTCGCATACCCTATTTTGAAACTTTAATCTCACTAATTTAGTCTTTTGGGGTGCTTTGGGGTTATAAATTGACAGTCAATGATTTTCTCACAACACATAGGAGTTATGCATCTCTGGTAGTTTGGTATTTGTAGCCATTTTTTGTGATATTGTGCTTATTTGCTATCAGTGGAAGCTCTTGGTTTCCCTCCTACATTTTTAAATACATGCTGACTTGTATTTGGTAGAATATGAATACAAGATTTAATGGATTTGTGCATGGAATTTTAATGATAGATTCTTCCTCCGCATGGTTAATATGACATAGCTGTTGATATCATTCCACTCTATTCTTTTTTTATTCATGATCGTATTAGGTTCTCTGGTGATGAATATACACCTGAGTTAAAAACCGTGTTGTTTGAGTGTTTGTGGTTTGTAGTACTTTGTTTTATAAGGTTTCTTTTTCTTATTGTTCTATATTTTCGTGTGGGGTTTTAGAGAATTTATTTTCTGATGATAGAAATATTAACAAACTAAAGACCACATTTTGGCCATGTTATGACTGATAAAAATGTCATTTCCTCCTGTTGACATTTGTTTATGCTTTTGAAGTTCCCACCATTTAAGGAAAGGCAATTGTGTCATGCTTGTTTGGGAAAGTTTATCTTTTTTGGTGCTAGTGTGTCTCCGGTGATTTGGTATATATCTGCTTAGAAAAATTAGTTGTTTGCAATCATGAGTAATCATGGCATGAAAGGAGTTTTATTTGTATTAGTGTAAAGTTTTGTTATAACTAGTGTAAACTCTCTTGACATTCTAAACAACTTCTATTCGCTTGCAGCTTTTAACTTGGAGAAAACTTTCAAAACAACGTTCTCTTTACTTGTACTTCATATGTGGTTATGTTTGCGTCGCTTGAAGCAAGAGGGAAATGAGGGTGTTGAATTTGGGCAATACCTTTATGAGATTTACAATCATGATGTGGAGCTAAGAGTGTCCAAAGCTGGAGTAAGTAGTCATTTATTTGAGTTGATATATTTTTGGGAACAATGTACACTGAAAATTTTCCTTAATATTTCCGTTTAGTATATTCAGTAGCTATTGTTTGACATCATTATTCCTCGGTATTTTGCCTTAAATTCCCTTTTTGCAATTTATCCAAAGTAGTCTGGGGACTTGACTCTGTATTGGTGACTTATGATCGTTCAATTTGAAATGGCAGGTTAACCTACTACTGACTAAGTGGATGAAAGAGCTCGAGAAGATATTTTATGGGAACATTGTTGCCTATGATACTGCAATACTTCCAGAAGCTAAACCGGGTGATTTCTCCAAAGTTATATGGAGGTTGGTAATAATCTGAATGTAATCCTCTTCCTGTTGAAAGTAGGAAACTTTAGATCAATGCTTCGCATCTCTCAGTTTTGGATATTGAATCAGTGAAGACTCATTTCTCATACCTAGTAGTTCCTTTATATTTGTAGTCTATCCTCATCTGTTTTTTTTGGGGATTTCAGGAATATATTCTCTGAAGATGGGTCTTCAACAGAAGACGATGCTGCATCTCAATCAGTGCAGGTATGCCTATATATGTAGCATTTTTCATTATATTTGCAGAAAAATAGTGTGAATTTTCTAACATACACTTCTGAGATTGGGACTATTGCTTGGTATTTCAATCTATAAGCCAAGATGTTGAACCCTGGGGCAACTGTTTAATCAAGCCATACAACTTGTTAATGTTAACCAACAACCAATGAAGTTACTTCTTAACCTGCTGTCATTTACCAGTTGTTGACTTTTCAAGAATTCATTCTTTTATTGTTGACGAATTTTTTTGACACATTACCGTTATGCTGGAGTTTCTCTTTTCAAACTTGGCAAGCATAGTGATCACTTTTAATGAAGTAGAGACTACTAGATGAGTGGCTTTCTTTCCTAAATTCGTATTAACTGCCACTTTACTACCCAGAAGTGTTTCCAAAGTAAATTTTTCATTCTAGTTGTTATCATGAATTTTTCATTCTTTCCCTTGCCCTTCATATTTTAAGTGAATGCCAGATGCCTAAATTGTATACTCAGTGTGTTCTTATCTTGTTTATATTAAATATACATACACATTTATACTGAACTATTGTTTTAGGCGCTCGCCAGGTATGCTCGCCGGGAAGAAAGTTGCATGACTTTAACAGGTAAAGCACTGTTCGTTTTCTCTTTGTGCTACACTTCTACCTTACGGACTGCAATCCTTCTTTTAACTAAATAATCGTTAACATTATTTATTATTTCACTGGTGTCATGCAGTTTGAAAAATACATAGTTTTCACCGAGTCATTAAATATTTACATAATGCTTTATGCATTTTACTTCTGTCCTCCCAAAGAAACATTAAGAAGGTTATTTTGAACTCAGATACTCCATGCACATTAGTTGTTTCACTAGTGTAATGTATGAAACTTCAAAAGATATGTCAATGAAAGAATTCTAGCAGATCTTATGCAAATATTGTTTTCTGTTTTTTCTTTTAATTTTGAGTTTTATTGAATTGGCAGATAAAGAAGCACTATTTTCAGGGAATTTCATGTTCACCTCGTTGAAACATGAGAACGGAAGACGGAAGGGGTGATTGAAAATACACGATGTTGTTTTTTTACTTTTCTTACAAAAAAAATGTTGAATAATTAGGACAAAAGGCTTGTGTCCTTCTCCCTAAATCTTTATACCTGATTAGCTTGGTGTCTAGATACTATATTTTTTTCATATTCTTTGCTCTGTAAAACAAGAAAAGAAAGAGGTGGGCGTGATTAAAAAGTGTCGCTCTTTCTTTTGAAGGTCCTCTGTTCTTTACAGCGTCTTAGCTGCTATTAAGCTTGCCTTCGAAACGGAGTTTATATGACAGTAATAATGATATCTATAATTTCTGTTTGTGATAAGCTCATGAACATGTTCTGCAAGTTGCGATTTATCACAAACTTCGACGAATAGTTTTAGCCTTATTCTCTCAGCATTTTCAAGTTTTGCTTTTTATTAGATAGATCTTAAATTTAATCTTAAAGATTGAGCCATATACTCTTAAACACCTAAATTAATAAAATTTAAAAACACCTAAATTTATTTTTCTTAAGTCAATTTAAAAAAACACCTAAATTAATAAAATTTATCATTGTCATGGGAAAAAATTCCTCAAGATTTTGTTCAGAACGGGAGATAATTGAATTTCTAACTTGATTGATAAGAACCTACCTCCAAGTTAACATTTCCCAAAAATATGTTAATGTTTAATACCATATAATGTATAAATATTTGGCTTAATAGATATTTTGGTCCCTATTTTTGTTTGGTTTGTTCATTTTGGTCCTCATTTTTTTTTTGTTCAATTTGGTCCTAAAGGTTGTAAAATCTGTTCAATTTGGTCCTTGTTTGAAACGGCGTCTAAATACTTAACGGCTCACTGTCCAGCTGTCCATTTAGAGAGAGAAATGTCATTTATGATCTGACGTGGGGTCCTTAAGGTGTACTCAAGTGGAATTATTATTTTTGGAATTCTTTTTTTGATATTAGGGTTATTCTTTTCAAAATTAAATTAAGGTTTTCAAAATTAAATTAAGGATATTGTTGTTTGAAAGATTAATCGTGGTTTGGGAGACAGATCTGCAAGATTGGGGAAGAACACAATTATAGGAAACCCCCAAAATCCAATTTGAAAACAAAGATCCCAACTCCTCCAATCACAACATCAGAAAAACCAAGAACAGAAACCTCGAAGAAAAAATCCCAAATTCAGAAACCCTAAAATCAAACCCCCAAATTACAAGATCAAAATCGTCAACCTATAGTTGCAAACCTGCAGAAAAGAAATAGAAACACAAGAACAACCCCAAATCACAAGCCAAGAATGATCATAGAAAGGGGGAGCCCTAGCGCCACGAAAATGGAGTTCGCGTCCTAGCCACCTGAACTCGCATCCCCAACATGCAAAAACCCCCAACCAGAACAAAGAAAGATAAGAGAAAGGAAGCCTTCACTCCTTGTGACACGAACCAGAATGAAAACAAAACAAAAAGAAAAACCCAAAATTGGGTTAACAGTGAAGGAAGACAGCCCAAAATTGAAAAAAAAAAAAAGTTGTGATTAGGATCCTCTGAATCTTCCAAGAGGATTAACTAAAACTTAGAGAAGATAATTCTAATTTAGAATTTAATTAAAACTCCAAGAAGATAAATAACAAAAAATTGGGACCATTTTGAACATTCCCAACAAAAATTGGGACCAATATAGGTATTAAGCATTAAATTTATAATAAGTTGAACCCAATCCTGGGACTCTTCGTCTCACACGAGAAGCAGATTAGGGGAGCACAAGCACAAGCACAAAAGTCCTTTTTCGCAGCGCCAGGGCTCATGGGGGGATGTNTCACGATTTTGAGGCTTTTTATGCTCATTCTTAGCTTGTGATTTGGAGTTGTTCTTGTGTTTCTATTTCTTCTCTGCAGGTTGGCAGCTATAGGTTGAGGGTTTTGATCTTGTAATTTGGGGGTTTGATTTTAGGGTTTCTGAATTTGGGAATTTTTCTTTGGGGTTTTTTTTCTTGGTTTTTTTTTATGTTGCGATTCGAAGGAGTTGGGATCTTTGTTTTCAAATTGGATTTTGGGGGTTTCCTGGACTTGTGTTCTTCCCAATCTTGCAGATCTGTCTCCCAAATCACGATTAATCTTTCAAACAACAATATCCTTAATTTAATTTTAAAAACCTTAATTTAATTTTGAAAAGAATTGGGATCGTCCATGTCTTGATCCAAGAATGTGATGAAGATTGGTTAAGCTCTGGAACCCTGCACTTTTCAAAGTCTAATTTGAAAACCCTAATTTCAAAGTCTGCACTTTTCAACATTGCTTCAATTTGGGGGTATTTGCAATAAAAAAACCCCTAATTTCAATTTAATTTTAATTAAGTCCACACAACTGTGCTGAAGATCATCCACGTAGGCAGTCCTGTGCCAAATCGTCACTACAGTGCACGTTTGCCGTTAAGTATTTAGACGCCGTTTTAAAAAAGGACCAAATTGAACAAATTTTACAACCTTTAGGACCAAATTGAACAAAAAAAAAATGAGGACCAAAATGAACAAACCAAACAAAAATAGGGACCAAAATAGCTATTAAGCCTAAATATTTTTATAATATTATAGAAAATAATGACTAAAATTCCGGGTTTCAAATAATCTTATCTGTTACTTAAAATACAAAATATAATCAAATTTAGCTACTATAAACTAAAAATGCCGATAAAAAAAAACTATAAACTAAAAATTATACGTTGAACCAATTTATAAATTGAAATAAATGATAAATATACTTTCAAATAATTAAATATTAATAAAAAAAATTCTAAAGCAAAACAGAATGAAAAAAAAAATTGAAAGAAAAAAATCATTACTTTACCTAACAAAATAGCGGTAAAAAATAAAAAAAAAGGAGGGCAAAAGTGGAATTGACTGTGTATATAGCGGGAGCATGCACTCCAGACTGCCCTACCTCCCTCCTGCTTCTTTCTCACATTTTCTTGAAACGGTTTGAAAGCTGCTACTCTCATAACAGAGTTAGGGATTTCTCAGCTTTCAATTCACCGTGTTTCTTTTCTCTTCTGGATGTACGTTTCCTATCCTTTATCTTCTTTCGTCTTCTTTATCCTTGCTTTGTGCTTTCTTCATCATGAATCTTGCTGTTTTTACCTTGATCATGTTTTACTCTGTAAGTTGCATCTACCATTGTAGTACACTGTCCTTGCCTTTCTTCCTCTCGGCCGACGGTATATCTTTTCAAACCTGAGTAATCTTTTCCTCACTTTTCAATTTTCTTATTTGTCCTTTGGTTTGTTATTTGATTTATTTTAGATGATTCCAGAAGTAACAGAAGAGATTCCAAAGTTCATAATGAATTTTAACAAAAGCTGGATGCCGCCGCACGCTGAAAGTATTAGGAAAATCACTGAAGGAGTAATCATGGCAGCAACGGTAATTCTGTGTCAGGTTCCTAGCAAGAACCAAATAGAGCTTATCGGACTTAGTTTTCGCGTGATCATTTCTTGGGCTGTTTTTGTTAGCGGGAATAATTTCATCAAAGAAAGTCCGCATAACCTTCTTAGAAGATTATTACACTCATTTGTGCTAGGTTTAGCATATTTTGGAGGTGGCCTAATAGCCTTTATTCCCATCCATTTTTTCCATGAGTATAAACCCAGAACCATTTTTATTTCAATAATTTCAAGTATTGCAATAGTGATACTTGGAATGATAGAAACCTATTTTAGAAAGAGGTCCTATCTTAAGCATTGTTTCGCATATATGTTAGCATTCGGGGTATCATCTATACTTTCTGCTCTACTTAACCGGAGTTTCTTCTCTTAAGTGATCTCTATTGTTAGGTGATATTAACTATGATGTAATGACATTTTGATTTCCCTGTAATGACATTTTGATAGAGATATGCATCTTTATATTTCTGCTACACTTCTACCTTCTACCTTACGGACTGCAATCCTTCTTTAACTAAATAATCGTTAACATTATTTATTATTTCACTGGTGTCATGCAGTTTTAAATAAAAGAATATTTAAAACTTAACCGAATGAGTATAAAATGTGTTAATCTGTTATATTAACCTCGTGGGTTAAGGTAAATTTAGGGTTCGAAATGTAATGGTGGAATGATATGTAGATATAATATATTCGTATGAGTTAATTATTAACATCATTTGTCCAAAATAGCATAACAATGGATTTTGGGTTACTTCTAATTTGTCCAAAATAGTATAATAAATTCGTATGAGTTAATATTTCTTATCTTGAAATTTCTCTCATTTACATTTTTCTCTCTCTCCATAATAAACTATACACTTAGTATGAAAAATATATGTAATACTGATATTATTTAAAAAAATACAAAGAACGCGCTCTTTAAAATACTTTTTACTATTTGATAGACAATTTTAGTAAATTTCCATCTTTCTTTTTTTAATAAGCAAATTCATCTTCTCATATAATAATTCTTTCCTGATTGCAGTTCAAATAAATTTTAATTAATTGCGAAGTGGGTATTAGGAAAAAAAAAATACGTTGCCTCGATTATTTTTACTATAGGTCGGTTAAAACGGTCTTTATTTTGGTGGTTTAAAATTAAAAAATAAAGAGATGAAAATAATAGAAGTCATTTGATATAGTAAAAATAAAATATTAAAATAATTTGCTATATTTTTCTTAATATTTTTTAGTTAAACATATTTTATTTTGGTTAAGATTTTTTTATTTAACCACTGTTTTTTTTTTCCTTTATAAGTGCATAATAAAGGCAGGAGTAATAATATTTCTACTATTTTAATTTTAACTCAAACATACAAAAGTAATTGGTATTGACCAATTTATACTTTTTATCCAACATCTTTAAAATTCTAATTTATTTTGAGTATTGAATTCTATGAGCTAAAAGAACCCAATAATCTATTTTACAGCACAACGTTAACTATCGCAATAAAAAAAAATTAACTTCATGTTTACAAAATATTATTTACACCAATTTTAGTGATTTTTAAATAAAATAAAATTTCACATGATTAAGCATTTTGTTCTTGGAAAAGAACACGAAGGAGGTGAAGAAGGGAGCAAGTGAGAAACGCCGCCATGGCGCATCGCTCACTTTTCCTCTCTCTCAGACGGTAAGCCCATTTTTCACGTTCTCTTATTGGTTTCCCACAAAAACACAACCTAAAATTACAATCTTTTATGATTCTGCATCTTAACTGATTTTTCTGACCGTACTTTCTTGACAACCAATCATAATTGAGTTTTTGGGTATGGGTAATTGATCTGAAAATTGCATCTTCTCATCATGCAGAAGTAGCGGTTTAGCTTGTGTCCAGAACAGAACAAGATTTGCGTCTTCGGGTGCTGTGAGCAGTGATTTAGTTGAAGAGAGTGTGGAAGGTGATGACCTAAGGAGCAAAATCTTGAGGCTAAGGCTCCCCAAGCGAAGCGCCACAAACATTCTTCAGAAATGGGTCCTTCAAGGGAATCCTGTTACGCTCTCTCAGCTTCGAGATATTTCCAAAGAGCTTCGAAGATCTCAACGTTACAAACACGCTTTGGAGGTTTCACCCTTTCTTTTCTCATTCATATCCTCTTTCCATTATAATAGCTAAATAAAAGCAAGACACAGGATTCGAGTTTAAAACATTTTAGCTACCTAAGCACCGCAAAATTTATGTAGTTCTGTGATGTTGTTGAATTAAGAATAATTTTCACAAATGGTTAGGAAAAAGTGAGACAAAAATCTGTAAAATGCCACCAAGCAGATCATGCATGCTTTTGGATCTTTTCATGTTGCTGAATTTCCACTATACGAGTGGTTATTGTTAAGAATAAATTATACTAACATCACTGATTTTTTTTAAGCTCACGCCGCCACTATTGTCTTTTTTCGAACAATAACCCCTCTTACTCGGTTTAAATTCATTAGGTTGATATTACACTGTTTATTCTTGTATAGGGAGTTATTGTAAAATTAAAAAAGGACACAGTTTCGTGTGAATTTTGAAGAAACCATAGGAATTTGAGTGTAATTTGCTATATATATATACATGTGGCTTTTGTAAGGTTCAGAAGAAAAAAAAGGAAAGATCGTTAGATGGTTCGATCACTTATTTCTATAGTGCCTATACTAGTGAAATGAAAATGTTGTTCAGTGCCGTGGCCTTTGGCAAAATGAGGTTTTCGCAACATGAGAAGAAGTGAATATATGTGAATTAAAATTATTATTCGGATATTACTTATTCCTGATTTTTCCGATTCTGTATAGTTTCATATATTAGTTTTTCCTCCAACAAATTGCAATTTCTAATTCTTCCAAATTCTAAAGACTCGGTCATACACAATTTTATTTATGTTTCCTTTTCTGGTGATTAGATTACGAATTTGTAACACTTTGAATACTACATTATTTTTCTGTTGGATGTAAAGCTTTGCTATTTGTGACTATTGATGATTGCAGATATCAGAATGGATGGTTAGCCATGAGCAATACGAGTTATCAGACTCTGATTATGCAGTGCGCATAGATTTGATGACCAAAGTTTTTGGCATTGATGCTGCAGAGCGCTATTTTGAGGGTCTACCTCCTGCGACAAAGACTGCTGAAACTTACACAGCCCTCTTACATTCTTATGCGGGAGCAAAATTGACTGACAAGGCTGAGGAACTTTTTCAAAGGATTAAGGATTCAAACCTCTGCTTTGATGCCCTTACTTACAATGAAATGATGACTCTTTACATGTCAGTGGGACAGTTTGAAAAGGTCCCTACGATTGTTGAAGAACTGAAACAACAAAAGGTTTCCCCTGATATCTTTACCTATAATCTATGGATAAGTTCATGTGCCGCCATTCTTAATATTGATGAGGTTAGGAGGATTCTTGATGAAATGAGTCACGGTGGTGGTTGTAATGAAAGTTGGATAAGGTATTTGAACCTGGCCAATATGTATATTAGTGTAGGTCATCTTGATAATGCAAGTTCCAACACACTAGTTGAGACTGAGAAAAGGATCAGCCAAGGGCAATGGATAACTTATGACTTCTTAATCATTCTTTATGGTGGGTTGGGAAGTAAGGATAAACTTGATCAGATATGGAATTCCTTGAGGATGACCAAACAGAAAATGATAGGCAGGAATTACATCTGTATTATTTCTTCCTATCTGATACTTGGTCATTTCAAAGAAGTGGGTGAAATTATTGATCAGTGGAAGCAATCGACAACCTCAGATTTTGATATGATTGCCTGTAAAAAGATTATGGTTGGTTTTAGGAACATTGGTTTAGCTGAAATAGCCGACAACTTGAATAAGATTCTCATTGAGAATAATCTCAGTCCGGGATATGATTAACTGGGGTTCTATAAGCTTCAATGTAATGTAGAATACATAGATTTCGGATCAATTTTGCAACTTTCAGAAGGGTGAATGAATAAACCTGCTGAGGGAATGAAATGGAACTCTTGCAATGCTTTGGTGGATGCACAACATTCCATTTGCATAATTGCATTGCTTCTAACCTTTTTTTTTTTTTTTTTGAGTATTGAAGCTTATGTCATTATCATATTTATTCCTTAGAATTTGGATGGATTTTGCATTACTTGTTGAATTATTTTTCAACTTTTACCGTTACCTTTTTGCCTTGCTGCATAAGTTTCTTTACTTTGTTATTGAACTACTCAAGCTGGTGTGGTAGTTTGATAAGTCTAATTAGAAGTTGAGATTTTATATGTTGTAATTTTATTTTATTTTTCATCCATGATTTCTTAACATCTAAAAAATTAAATCATATGTAAAATATCTTTAGGGTTAAAGTTATATAAAAAATATTTATTACAAGTCCGGACTATCCAAAACTATTTTTATTAGTTAAATAAACTTTTATCTGTTGAAAAAAAAATGATGTTATACTATTTATAAGTTTCTGTGATTTTATTTTAACTCATATATTACCATGGTGAAATTTCATACAAAAATGTATTTATTTCATAATTCATAATATTAGTATTTTAGTTACACTTTTTTATTTGAAACTATTGAAATTCTTATCGATAATTTTATCCTTAAAAAAACCCTTAAAAATAGAAAAAAATATTAAAATTAATATTTACATCGATTTCTAAAAAAAAATATAAGCCTATTAAAATTCTTATCAACAATTTTATCCTTAAAAAGAAACTCTTAAAAGTAAAAAGAAAAAAAAATTTAAATAAATATTGACATGGAGTCCTAAAAGATATAGCCTATGGGATCTATCAAAACCGTTCTAATTACACGAAATTTGAAGACACATACTATAAAACCGTTCTCAGTTTAGCTTTTGTTATAAAGTATGTTTTGTTAAAGGATACCTTTTACTTTTCTTTTACTTGATTCATCTAATATGGTCTTTAAGAGTTAAATAAGAGAATGTAATATGAATTTTTTGTTTTATTTTGTAAGAAGATGTAAGTTTAAATCGAAACTTTGCATTAGTATTCAGTGCTATAAAAATGGAAATAGTGGAAAAGGTTATTTAAAAAAATCAGGAAAATAAAGTCCTTTTAGATGGTGGTGAGATAGACTTGGTCAAAGCCTAAAAATGGTAGTGTGAGAAGAAGGCATTGGATGAACTGTGTTAGATGACCCAACTCAACTCAACACTGCTATTCCCCTTTTCCAACCCCTAAAACTGTATGAGTTGGTCATCTACGTTTGACATATTGGGAGCTATAATAACTTAATATCACTCAACCACCTTATCAGTCCAACATAATAAAATTATTTATCTATTCAAATAAAGGAGGAAGGTGAACAAACAAAAACATGCTTTAGGCTCTATTTTCTTCTCCAAACAAAGTTAAGCTGAAACCATAGCAAGCCCTATATATATCCTTCAGCCTTTCATACAATCTCAAACAAAACATAACAATATCTCTTCTTCATTATTGCACTCCAAACAACTATGGCCTCCAACAAATCATTCATCACTGCTTTTCTTCTTGCTCTCACCTTCTCAAGCATCAGCATGAGCCTAGCAGCTCGCCATCTTATGCAGACAACTGCACCAACATTGCCAACATTGCCACCATTGCCTTCAATTCCAGCCCTTCCTCAGGGTAATGTTCCACCACTGCCCACTATCCCATCTATACCTACCACTTTGCCTCCACTTCCTACCAACATCCCTAACATTCCAACAATTCCACAGCTCAACGTTCCTCCATTGCCTTCAATCCCAACATTCACAATTCCAACTACTATGCCCTCCATCCCATTCCTCTCCCCACCACCTTCCACCTCCACCCCTTAAACTACCTTTCTTTTCTTCTTCCTGGCCAAGCTACCGTCTCAGTCTGATTCGTAGCAGTGCCAAGTTGCATGCTTCCTACAGATATGGCCTGATTCCTTTTGTCTGAGAGCCTTGTGTGGTGTTTACCTTTTACTTTTGTCGTATGGTGTGAAAAACTGTATTTCTTTTCAGTTTACGTGAGTTATCGCTATTGTTTCTACTTTTTCTTGTATTATAGATTACATATTACGAATGATTACAGCTATATACAACTTATAATGTCTCTTATCCTTTAATTTAAACTCTTCCAACCTCCTAATTAGATGTCTAACTGACTGTCTTTACATTATTACTAAGTATTCCAACCTCCTAAGTATTTCAAATGATAATTATATAATTTTAAATCAAAATATTAAATAAAAGCAAAAGAATTACATACTATATAATACAATTTCACATAAAAAAAATTTGATAACAACCAAAACGCGCATTAATTTTAAAAATATTAACAAAATAAAATTGATAAAATTAAAAAATATTTTAAAAATTATGAGAAAAACAAATATTTAACTATTTTTTTACTTTTTTTTCTCTAAATTATATTCAAATATCTTTTTAATAAGAACAATATTTTTAAATTAATTTTTATTAATAACAAATATTTAATTTTGTTTATATAATAACAATATTTTTTTTATACATTAATAAGTTTTTTTTTCACTATTATTTCTCTTTGCTTAAGTTCTCCGTTCCTTCTTTACTTTGGGTTCTTGATTATTTAAACATTTTTCATATTTTAAGTTTTCATTTTTTTCCTTACCAACTTATTTAATGAAAAACAAAAGTAATAAAAAGTGTAAATAGTACGCCTATAAATAAATAAAAGGGACAAACACGAACACTAATTCAACATTAATTATATATCATATTTTTATTTTAAAATACAAAACGATTTCTGAAGAATCAACCATTAAATTAAAAGTATTTTTTTTATTACATGTATCATAAGGTAGAAAAACTTAAGGATATTTATGTAAAATTTTTCTAAAGAAAATGATACAACATAAACTTATGCAATAAGTGATTAAATTAATATAATCTGAAATATCATACTAGAAGTATATTCAAGAAGAATAATAAAAACATATAATTTGTACCTAACAATAAATTCTTTGAGGGAAAACATTAGACATATTTGAAACCAATATATTGGTAAGTTTTTACTTTGATATTTTAATTTTTTTTTCTACCTGATATAAAATTCGCTCATTTTAAGTTTATAACACTTAAACTATCAAATTATCATGATAAGACAATATATGAAATTAATTTCTACTATTAACTTTTGATAAAAGGATATATAAGTTGGGTTTATATAATTATCATGTATCTCTAAGAAATATACTTAACAATAGTGGTCAAGAATATATAATTATTTTAAAAATTGTATTTTAGTTTTAAACTAAATATATAATTATTTTTATCTTTACAAAAATGTGAGATATAACATTTATTTTAACAAATTACACATAAAACTTATATTATAGTTTATCTTGAGTGCTCTGAGGTCTTATAGTTAATTGCTCTTGAGGGTGAATTTAACTTTATGCTATTTTCTCAATAGAGCAATATCGTATGCAAACTTCATTTTAATTGCATGTTGTCTCTTTTCCTTCAAGTTGAGATCCTAAAATTTTACACATTAATTTGTTGTTTGGTTTTTTTCTTATGTAGATAAAGTGATTATGTGGATGAAAGTCGTTCAGGAAAAAAACAAAGTCGGGAAAACTAATTTAATTAGAAATTTTAAATATTATATATAATTATTTAAATTTTTAAATATTCATTACTTAAATATTATGTATAAGTCTACATAATTATAGTATTTAAATATACTTATGTAAATATATTATTTATTTAAATATAACAATAATTATATTAATATTCTTAGTTTTAGATTTGCTTTAATTTAATAATTAGTTAAAATATTGTTATCTTTTTATTATATTATAACTTTTTTAAAATATTGTTTCCAAATTGAATTTTATTTTTTAAAATAAATAAATAAATAAATATAACCTTAATATGAGAGCCTTGCTTCCTATTACAAGCTTCCAAGAGGATCACTATCTGTTCCAAAATCCTTCTCCATTTGCAGCAATTTCACCCGTCTTGGATCATCTTCAATCTTCAACTATTGATTCTCCAGGATTGTTTATTGATTATCCAGGATTTTTTTTTTATTATCCAGGATTAATATCACTCAACCACGTTTTCAGTCCAACATAATAAAATTATCATTTATTCAAACAAAAACATTCTTTAGGCTCTATTCTCTTCTCCAAACAAAGTTAAGCTGAAACCATAGCAAGCCCTATATATATTCTTCAGCCTTTCATACAATCTCAAACAAAACATAGCAATATCTCTTCTTCATTATTGCACTCCAGACAACTATGGCCTCCAACAAATCATTCATCACTGCTTTCCTTCTTGCTCTCACCTTCTCAGCCATGATGAGCATGAGCATAGCAGCTCGCCATCTTATGCAGACAAATTTTTCATCATTGCCTTTTATTCAAGACCTTCCTCTGTTTAATGTTTCATCATTGGACCTTCCTCTGTTTAATCTAACTAACCCATAGCTCAACGTTCCTCCATTGCCCTCAATCCCAACGTTCACAATTCCAACTACTATGCCCTCCATCTCATTCCTCTCCCCACCACCTTCATCACTACCTTTCTTTTCTTGCATGTTTCCTATTGATATGGCCTGATTCTTTTTGTGTGAGAGCCTTGTGTGGTGTTTTCCTTTTTTACTTTTGTCCTATGGTGTGAAAAACTGTATTTCTTTTCAGTTTATGTGTGAGCTATCGCTATTGTTTCTACTTTTTCTTGTATTATATATTACATATTGCGCATGATTACAGCTATATACAACTTATAATGTCTTATCCTTTAGTTTAAACTCTTCCAACATCCTAATTAGATGTCTAACTAACTGCATTTATATTATTACTAAGTATTTCAATAGAGAAGAAAGGAAGAAAAACATCACACTATTTAGTTGATGGAGAAAGGTAAAAACACAAATAATACACTGATATATATAGGAGACGATCAAGATGTTATTCATACAATGCATGAGACATAATATAATCACTATTCTCTTCTTTAAATCCTTCTAATATTGAAGACAAAAATAGGAAATAAATAATATCCATCGTTTTCTTCTCCTGATACTCAAACTCTCAAACTATTCCTCCACTCTCGCCACGGAAACAAAATAGCTAAATGAAAGACAGAACACCAATAAAATGCACGATGTACACCTATAGGGAAGAACCCAATTATTAATTTGGGAGAACGTATACATGCTCCAGAGCAGATACATATATATATAGCGTAATTAATATTGCTTATGTGCAATTCTGCAGTAAAACAAAGGTTCACACCACAGCACTAGCTTTCAATTCCCACTGTACTGTAAGGGGTGAGACGGATGGTCGAATAAGAGCTGGGACGACCGCCACACCAAAAGCCTGAGGGAACACGATGAGGGACCCGGTTGTGGCGGCCGGGACCAGTCTTTAAAGAAATTCTGATACGAAACATATGACCTGGGCGAGCAGTCAAGGCCCCAAGTTAGGACGGTCGGCACGATTCGACCCAAGGAAACACTATGGGGGAGTCCGACCTCGGCGTCTAGGAGTAACCTCTGTTTGTAAGAAAAACTTTGAAGAATTCTCATGAAGCCTCGCCGGCACACATTCTCCAGAAAACCTGAGACGAAACGTACACAACCTAGGTGGTGAATCTCACTTTGCCGTCGCATCCGCATGACTGTCAACAATCATAGCCGGACGCAAACGCGCCCATAAGAAACCTTGAAAAATCGAGTGGGCGGAAGACCGGACGGTCGGATGCGTAATTGCATCGATACCAATCAGAACTTGGGATACCGGCGTTCCGTAGGATCGAAAGTGATGACCACCGTTAGATCTTTTCTTGTTACACAATAGAGACTGCCGGCAAAGTTCACAGATTAAGGTATCTTAAGCATACGAGATTAAAGTAAAACTAAATTAACCTCAACAGGTCTGCGATTGGGCCGTGATTAAATTCCCACTAATCATTGGCCTATGAGAAAAACTATAAATAGGAGTCAAAGGTAAGAGGTAGGGGACACATTGAATGCACATTTATTTCTCTCTCTCTATCTCTACCTTTATCATTAAAAGCCTGTACATTGACTTGAGCGTCGAAGTGCCATTGACAGGTACCCGGGCGACTGGACGAAGGAGAATGGTTGAACTAGAGTCGGATCAGCGGAGGACCGAACGGTTCGAAGTGGGAAATTGTGCAAGGGAGCTTGGACGAAATCCCGACCGGAACACCCATCATGTTTAGTTACTTAGTTTGCTGTAAATTGACTCAGTGAACCATGCCAAGTAGCACCATGTAATGGATCATCGTAAAATATCATTTTTCCTATTTGCTTTCTAGTAAAATGCCTGTTCTGTTGCATTAAATTACGACTTATATTTTTCCTCTACAATTTTGGTGTACAAGAGAAACATTAATAAGGGTCAGTCAACAATTCACATTCTCAATTAGTTAATTCAAACAATTCCGTGCGCAATTTACCATTAAGTATCCATAGCTAATCTAGATATACAAAAACATGATTAACATTCGACTCCAAAGTATTCAAGATTCAGCCCGTATAATAAGCCTCAATCAAATTCTAGTTTCATACAAAAATGTATTTATTTCATAATTCATAATATTAGTATTTTAGTTACACTTTTTCATTTCATATATATATATATATATATATATATATATATATATATATATATATATATATATATATATATATTTATTTATTTAATTTTTTTTTCCAAATGGAGAGTAATCTCAAAATTATTATTATTTATTTCGCACCTCTAAAAAGTATGAAAAATATTCTTATTTTAAAATTGAGTTCGCTTGTAAGTATGAGATATTGGTACATCATTCTGTTTTGCAACTTATAAGATTTTCTTAATTTTTTTTTCATTATATTACCTTTTTTTTTTATCATTATATAATATTATTTGTATTTCGAATAGACTAACCATCTTTTTATCATTTTATCAATATTATATATTTAAAATCCAAATATATATTTTATTTTTAGATTTTTTTAATAATATGATGCTTTATTTACTTGTAATAAATAATAAATTATCAATCATTAAATTTGTTAATTAAAATATTATTTTTATAACATATTCAACTTTAAGATTAAAAAATCACATAACTTTTTTTTTCAACTTTTTAATTTATACGGACTGATCCTCAGAAGTGGTTTGCATTTCGGTTACCTGATTTTTTTATTTTTTTTAATTTAAAAATCATTTATGAACATTACCAAGTCTCACGTTGATTCTGATGATGTTTTAATAATTAAAAAAAAAAAAACATTGAAGTCAAACACAATAAAATCAGCATCATTAATCATTAAAGTTTCAAATATATAATTTGAAGTCAATGGAGAGAATTTTCCACGAAAAAAAGTGATACACGATATGAAACTCAAAAAGAAAATAATTTTGGAAATCAATTTACTTTGTGTAAATGAAAATAGTTGACATAAGTTTTGTAATGTAGAACTTTTGGTCCAAAATATAAAATTGGCATATGAAATTTGAAATAAAAAATGGAAATGGAAATATAAAGTTTGAATCCACTAAATTGAAGTTTTATATTTAAAGCCATCGAAATCGAAGATGGGTTTGGATTAGCCAACTTTGAATGCGATTGCACACTATATATCATCTCATTCATAATCAACATTATTTTACTTTGAATAATGATATTTAGACAACATTTTTTTGATAATATTTGAACATTGATTAGGTGTCAATCTGTAATTGGTTAAAAATTACTCCACAATAATGTTTGTTTATGATTATTATTATTGATTGTGGAGTAATTTTTGACCAATCACAGATTGACACGTAATTAATATTCAAATGTTGTCAAAAAAATGTTATCTAAATATCATTATCCATTTATTTTATTTCCGAATTCATAGTTTCTGTACAAAACTTTATTGAAAATTAAATTCACTTCACTAACATCCACATTATTGTTCCATTGAAAGACAGATTTATATTTTCTTTTTATGGTCGATTTTTTTTTTATATATATAAAATGCAAGAAAAAGTTTATTTATGAAGATAGGATTGAATGTACGATTGATGATTTAATACCATATGCATTTTAAAATTACACATAAAACTATGGTTCATGGTTGAATGTGTTTAAATTTTATTTTCAAAATATTCTTTAACGGGGAAGAAAAGAAATCGAATGTTCAAAAATTTCTATTTCTATACTCGAAATCGAAATGCTATTTGATATTGTATACGGTAAAGAAAATAATAAATAAAAAATATTTAATCATGAAGATCCAGTTTTGAAAATCAATTTATCGTTTGAGTTCGGTCTAAATTTTGATGAAAATTAAAAATAATCAATTTAAATCACATTAAAATAATTATTAATTTTGTGGTTGACCAAATGATCAGGATAAGAAAAAGAAATCTGAATGAATTAGTCAAGCAAATCAATCCGTAATTGATTAGATTGATTATTCATATTATTGATCGAATGATTATTCATTATCATATTGTAATTGATTAAGTTATTATTAATTAAAAATTCATTTTAAAATGAGTTGATGATATGTATTTATTATACGGTAAGTTAATTTTGACATCAAAAATATCTTTTAGAAATATAAGTGAATATTATTTGGATAATGATGAATTTCAGAAAACACCAGACAATTTTCCAAACTTAGGACCGTTAACCCAGGTTTCGAAATTTTTTAAAACTTAAGAAGGAAGAGGTGTCTCAAATAATATTTCAGAGATAATTGAAATTTACAATATGATGATAATTAAGATTAGAATAGTGATGTTGTTGTAACAATCGAGATTTTAAAGACCATAATAAGTTGAAATAAAAGTAGATTTGGGATAACGTTTACTTTGTATTTGTTTGGTTGTAAATTCTAATCTTGGACGTAATTTTCACAGTACAGTTTGGTTAAGGTGGGTTGAAATAAAATTAAATAGCCCAAGCCCACCGACCCACGTGATTTTGAACTTCCACTCCTCACTCGTTTTCTTTGCTGTTCTTTTAAACGTGAAACACTTATCCATGGCTTCGTGAAAATTTCGTATTAATTAGAGATAAGACTAATTAAATATAAATTTTGTTTCATAGATCAATTTTATAAGGTTGAATTAAACTTAAAATTCACTTATAACACATGTAATTTGAAAAAAAAAGACCTAAATTGAATTCGTATTAAGTATCTTAAATAATGCCTTACAATTTTAGTTATACGAATCGAGAGTGATTCAAAATATATCCTCCAATTTTAGTTGTAAATAAAAAACAAACTTAAAACAATATTATTATTATTATACTTAAATTCTTAAAATTATTTTTGGATGGAGTTAATTTGTTATAATTTATTGACCCTAGGCTTGTTAACTTGTTACATAAACTAAGAGCACATGGCACACGAGATTTACACGCATCACTATTTTCATAGTATTTATGTCAGCTTGATTTTAGACAATTTAAATAATAAAAAAAAAAGAAAAAAACAGGCGTGCAACACAACATTAAGTATTATAACAATATGATACATTATATTAATTACATGTGATATATCAATATAAATATAAAAGTTAATCCACACATAGCTGGATTTATTTTTCTAAAATAAACTCATCGTGAATATTTGTACAAAAGACCAATCTTATATCAAATGTTTTCTCAATCCGATATTTTTTCAGAAAAATAATAGTCAAAAAATATTTTTTTAAAAAGAATACTTAAAACGAATTTAACAATAATAAAGTGAAAAGTTTGTTTAAAAGTACGAATTTAATTATTTTCACAATAAAGCTACTATTTTACAATATTGAAATTAAATAATTATAATATTTATATAAGCTTGTAAGCATTTAATGCTTCAAAACTTAAAAAAAAAATAGGGCTAAATATGTTTTTAGTCCCTATACATTGGGACAATTTTGGTTTTAGTCCCTCTTTCAAACTAAGGTACAATTTAGTCCTTCAACTTTAGAAAACTCTGGTTTTAGTCCTTTTTACCAAAATTTTTTAACTTTATTTGATGTTTCAAACTCGTTTCTCAGTTAACATTGAAGTAAAAATATGTCAAACAGTATAAACAATCCAAATACTATGATGAAACGTGCTTGAAACAACAAATAAAGTTAAAAAAATTTGGTAAAAAGAACTAAAATCAGAGTTTTTTAAAGTTGAAGGACTAAATTGTACCTTAGTTTGAAAGAGGGACTAAAACCAAAATCGCCCCAAAGTATAGGGACTAAAAATATATTTAATCCAAAAAAATATGATATATTAGATGGTAGTAATATTTTTAAAATCTTTTTCTGTACAAATATAATTCTTTATATATATATATATATATATATAATTCTTTACCCTCAACCAATGATATCAATATCAAATCCACGTTTTTTTTTATGGATAATAATATTTTAATAACTTTTTTATTATGATTATGTAATTTGTCTAAAATTAATGTAAAATCAATAATAATAATAATAAATAAACTGTTTTTTTTATATCAATTATTTTTTTTCCTTAAATGAACTGTTACATGAGAGGTTGTGGATGATCTATATATAGATAGATTTTGAGTGTTTCAATGAACAAAACACACCATCTTGTCATCAATTTAGTATCTCTTTTGTTATTAGCTAAGGGTGAATCACATATATTCTTAACAAAAACATTCACACTTTGAATTATTTTTGTTCTTTCACCTTCAATGGAGGACAGTGGCAACATGATAAACGGGAACAACAACGCATGTAGTAACAAGGTTGTCGGTTTTCCGACCGAGGGAGGCAACAAAAGCACCATTGGCCACCACATCGCACGGCGTCTGGTTGAGATCGGTGTGAAGGATGTTTTCACTGTCCCTGGAGACTTCAACCTTGGTCTTCTGGATTATTTGGTAGCTGAAGCTGATATTAACCTGATAGGGTGCTGCAACGAGCTAAACGCTGGATATGCTGCTGATGGGTACGCGAGATGCAAAGGTGTGAGTGCATGTGTGGTTACTTTCAATGTGGGTGGGCTTAGCATTCTTAACGCCATTGCCGGTGCTTACAGCGAGGATCTTCCAGTGATATGCATTGTTGGAGCTCCCAATTCCAACGACAATGGCAGCCAAAGGATTATTCACCACTCCATTGGCATCCCAGATTTCAGTCAAGAGCTACGTTGCTTTCAGCCTGTCACTTGTCACCAGGTATACTCCTTCTCCTGTGTGTCTGATGATGATACCTAGAAGATGGTAGTAAAAATACAAAAACAAAGAGAGATTTTTTAAACGAAAATTTTTGTATTTTAATAAAATGACAAAAATTAAACGGTATAATAATGTAAAATAAAATGTGTGTAAAAATTAGTTGGTGTGAAAATAATAATAATAATAACTAAAAGTAAAATGTTACAAATAAGAATAAATTAATATATTAACAATTAATATTTATGAAATAAAAAATGAAAAATCAACATTTAATAGAGAAACTATAAAATTAATAAGTTTATCAAGTACTATGTTAAAAAAGAGAGATTAAAAAATATGTAATAAAAGTTCATAAATCAATCATGTATGCATATTATTATTCATAAAAAATATTTATTTATAAATTTGATAATGTATTTGTTTCGCCAAAATAAGAGTAAAATACACAAACTTATTTGTTGCTTTATAATTTTCTTTTAATAATAACATTTAGCACTTACAAAATTGTTATGAACAGTAATATATGTACACCTTCATTTTATCTACCTTATTACATAATTAATTTTCTTTCTATTTCTCTCTTCTATCACATCATCTAAATATTTATATTTTTCTCTAAGTGTTTATAAATGTTAATGCACATTTTTAGTATTCATAAATTATTTTTCTATTTTTATTTAGGTGATACAAACACTACCCTTTTTATACTCTAAGTTTATTCAACAGCAAAATAATATTTTTTTAAAAAAAATATCAAACAAATTGAGATAAATAAATTAGAAAAACTAAAATATTAATATTTTATTAAGTGTTAGATAGGTTTAGGAAGATTGAAGGGTGTATGTATATAATTTTCCTCTTTTATATATCTTAATATTAATTTTGAACAAGTTCTTCTATTTTTTACAAATAGATTTATCTATTTTTATATAATTTGGGATGGTAAAGTTGAAAAGAAAACAATGATATGGAGATATATCACCAAAATTTTCATAGTTCATACCCACTATTTTATTTTTATTTTTCTCTTAATTATTATAATTTTTATTATTATTACATATTACCCTTTAAATATGTTGTCAGTTTGAATCTTTAAATACTATTAAAAGGTTCACATTAAAAATTTATTTTACATTTGGTATATTTAAGTCATTTAATATTACAATTTTTTTAACTGTTATTTATCTATGCCATATTTTAAATTTTAATAAAGAATTTAATTTTTAAATAGAAATAAAAGGTTCATAGTTATCTACAAATTTTGGAATTATAATTACCTTAGAACATACCAAAAAATATGTAAGAAATCCATATAAACAAGTATTTATTTATTACTTTACTATATACTAAATAATTTTTTCTTATAATTTTTCACAATTTCTACTAGAAAATTACATTCTCAATTATATGCACTAAAACACTCCAAACCAACTCTTAAATTTTGAACTTTAAAAAAAATAATGTTCAAAATTGTCTTTTCTTCGAATTTCTTCTTAAAATACTTGTAAACATTATTATATGATTTTCTTTATAGTTCAAATTTTAGTCAATCATATTCCCCCAATTATATCTTAATTTCTTTTGTCCTTAATCCGTTTGAGTGATAGTAGAAGTCTAATATATATATATATATATATATATATATATATATATATATATATATATATATATATATATATATATATATANATATATATATATATATGGATTATTATGTGTTATTGTAATTTTAGGCTGTAGTAAAGAACTTGGATGATGCACTTGAACTGATCGACACTGCCATTGCAAGTGCTTTGAGAGAAAGCAAGCCTGTGTATATCAGCATAGCCACTAACTTGGTTGCCATCCCTCACCATTCCTTCATTGATGATCCTCTCCCCTTTTATTTGACTCCAAAGTTGACTGATCAAAACTGTTTGGAAATTGCGGTGGAAGCCACATCAGAGTTCTTGAAGAAGGCAGTGAAACCAGTGATGGTGGGAGGGCCAAAGTTGAGGATGGCAAAGGCTAGTAATGCTTTCATGACAATGGTAGATGCTTCCGGTTATCCCTTTGCAGTGTTGGCTTCAGCAAAAGGGATGGTGGCAGAACATCATCCCAACTTCATTGGCACTTACTGGGGACAAATTAGCACTCCCTTTTGTGCAGAAATTCTGCATTCTGCAGATGCCTACCTTTTCGCTGGTCCAGTATTCAATGATGTTATCACTTTAGGGTTCTCACTACCCTTTAAAAAGGAGAAGGCAATTGTAGTATTGCCTAATCGGGTAATGATTCCAAATGGACCTACCATCGGGTGTGTTTCAATGAAGAGCTTCTTTGAAGCACTTACAACACGCCTTAAACGCAACACAACTGCTTTTGACAACTACAAAAGATTACACGTCCGAAATGGCCTTCTCATTCATCCTAACCAAAAGGAATATTTAAGGATCAATGTTTTGTTCTTGCACATACAGAAAATGTTGTCCCGTGACACTGCTGTGATTGCTGAAACAGGAGATACTTGGTTCACATGTCAGAAGTTGAAACTACCACAAGGCTGCGGGTAAGTAATAGTTTTATGTATAATATGAATGAAGAATTCAAGAAAGAGAGTAACATATTAGGTTTACAGGTATGAGTGTCAGATGCAGTACGGATCAATAGGTTGGTCAGTTGGTGCAACTATTGGCTATGCGCAGGCTGCTCCACACAAGAGAGTCATTGCTTGTGTTGGCGATGGTAGCTTCCAGGTATGGAAGAATGTATAATAATAACATGTCTAACACTTTGGTTTTGAGACTGATTATAGTAACGATTTAGGTTTCAAACTTTGTCGCAGATGACAGCGCAGGAAGTCTCAACAATGTTACGGTGTGGACAAAATTGCATAATCTTTCTAATTAACAATGGCGGATACTCTACAGAGATACAAATTCATGATGGACCTTACAATGTCATAAAAAACTGGGACTATGCTGGACTGGTTGAAAAAATAGACAATGGAGAAGGCAAGTGCTGGACTACCAAGGTGAGTGATATTCTTAAAAAACACTTGAAACATGGAAACTCGGATAAAACAACCTTAACAGAAAAACACTTACTAATTTATAATGTCGTGAAATTATGAAGGTGCACTGTGAGGAGGAGCTAACAGAAGCAATAAAGATGGCAATGGAAAGAAAAAAGAGTTGCTTATGTTTCATTGAAGTGATAGTTGAGAAGGGTGATACAAGCAAGGAATTGATTGTGTTGGGAAGCAGGCTTGCGGCTTTTAGTGGTCGCCCACCTAAGGATAATTAAGATTTTGCAGATCTTAACATGTATTATACTATTGTTTAAAGTTTCTTTACCATCATCCAAATATAATATTTTACCATTAAAAATTCTCATTAGTCAATTATTTGAAAAAAAAAAAAACATTATCAACAAATACTTTTACTAAGAACGTAGTCTATGGAGGGCTAGGTTCATGTTTGCATCTGAGTTGTATTAAATACATAGAAAAGAGGATTGGTTGATTTATTGGTGATTTTACATATATTTGTATTGGTTTATGTTATGTAAAAATAAATGGTATTTTAAGTGGTTTCTTCCGCTTGTAATACCATAGATTTAATTTTTAATTCTACATGTTCAATTCAAGTTTCTTAATGACACCCATGAAGAAGGCTAGTTAATAATAATTAAATTTAAAAATTCTATGTAAAAAATGAGAATTTTTCTACACTATATTTCATTAGAACTTTATTTCACATTGAAAACTCAATTATAACTAATTTATATTTCATTAAATAAAGGAAAGTGTTTTTTTTTTCTTCATATTTTAAACCAACTTATGATCACTTATCTTTATCATTCAAGATGGGATGATTATAAATTCTATTTTACAAATTACAAAAATATAATTATGTGAAAGTTTTAGTGCCTAAAGCTTAGCGACCATTATAACACTGACATTAAATTTGAAAGAACCCTTTGTGTCTGAAATCTTAAAAGTATTGTTGTAGAGTTGGTTGAGGTAAACGTTATAAGTAGTTAATGAAGTTATTCATATACGTATATTTTATTTCATAAAGTGAATAATATGATTTTGATAAACTTTAAAAAATATATTAATTTTTTTATTCAATCATTTTATGTTATCATTTATCATATAAGTATGTATGGCAGTATAATATATGTGAATATATTATGAGTTCATATAAGATATTTTTCCGTAAGCATTTTTAAGAAAAAAGAAAGGACGAGACAGTTAAAATGAACTTATTCGTAAACTAATTTATAAAAACGATCTTATATTTTAACTTGTCTACAAGCTATTTTAATATCATGGAGAATTATTTCTCTTATGTTTCTTTCCAAAAAATATTTATGGAAAATTTATTCAAATACATTTTAAATAAGTTTGTTCAGCTAAAATATAAAATACTTATTTTTATTTTGTTGTGATAAAAAAATTAAGTTTTAAACAAATGTTGCTGCACTTGCTATTTTATAATAGGTTTAATACCTATTTCTTTTAGGAGGGTTTGTTCAAAGTGGTCCCTCCTTTTTTCAAAAGTTCACTTAAGTCCTAACTTTCGTAAAAATTGTTCAAAGTGGTCCTTTTTGGTAACGGCGTTAAGTTCACTAACGGCAGACCTGTCAGGTGTCTAATATGTGTTGATGTGACATTGTTATGTGTTTTAAAAAAAAAATATTGTGACGTGTAAATGTATGTTCTTAGGGTTAAATTAAAAAATGAATTAGGGTTATATTACAAAATGAATTAGGGATTTGGGTTAATTAAGTAAACAGATTGTTGGTCAGATGCAAATTTTACCCAAATTTGCGATTGCAATTGGGATTTTCTGGATTTGACATTAGGGTTCACAACCTTCAATCATCGATCTTTTACATACATCAAGCAACCAAAAACGCTTGAACCCTTCCAAATGCAAGCAACAAATTACAGATGTCAGACACCCTCACTCTTCATTAACAAAAACAATTCAAACCAAATATAACCCTCTACGAAAGATTCACATGTTCTAATATACAAGAAACTCTCGTAGCTCCAGAAAACAAGCAAGGGAAAGGGTTAAATGCAAATTGATTCAAATTCCTCATCCCATTTCAACGTGAGTACAAAACCCACTAAAAAGATAAAGCTTTCAGGGTTTAAATTTGGGAGGTGCATTGATCCTGAAGCCTTCCCAAATCCCAAATACGACGACATTCTTCTTATTCTTCTTCTATGAAACAAATATTCTGTTTTGGCACAGAGCATAAGCTTCTTCTTCTTCTAATGACCTTTTCTCCTTCTTCGCTTGGATTCGGGATAAAGAAGAAACCCAAAAATCAGGTATCGTTCTTCTTCTCTTCCCAACGGGAGTGAACTTTTAAAACTTCTATGGGTCTTACGAAAACTCAGTGTGGTGATTCCAAATTGATCCTCAAGGTGATTAAGCGAGTGAAGAAAGGAAGCAAGACTATTCAGACAGGTTAAAATTATATTCCAATCGCAAGCCCAGAAAATCTCAATCCTAATCATCTTGAAGATTGATAAACCCTAATCGNAAGCTCAGTCGCAATTGCAAATTTGGGTAAAATTTGCATCTTACCAACAATCTGTTTACCTAATTTAACCCTAATTTTATTACAATTCCATGTCACAATTAATAATTTTTTTAACACATAACAGTGCCAACACAATAAAAATGTTACACATCATCAAATATTTGCCAGCTAGGCAGCTCTGCCATTAACAGAATTAACGCCGTTACCAAAAAGGACCAACTTGAACAGTTTTTGCGAAAGGTAGGACTAAAGTGAACTTTTGAAAAAAGGAAGGACAACTTTGAACAAACCCTCCCAAAAGAGGGACCAAAATAGGTATTAAACCTTTATAATATAGTCACCTTTCTTCTTTCCTTTTTGAAGATAAAAAGATTAGTTTATGCATGTCTATTAAAAATTTATCAGCTTCGGCTTTAGTTTTACTACATTACTCAATATTTAAATATACAATCAATATAACTTTGATCTTAATTATACTTAAATAAATAAATCACGAATCACTTTTAAAATTAATTATACCATCTTTTATAGTTGAAAAAGAGAAAATTTATTGTAAAGACTGATGATTAATCATCAAGTCAAACAGTGAACCAACAAAATCGAATGGTTAATTATCAAATTGGATAGTTAACTAACAGACTCAATTATCAACAAACTAGACATTTAATTACCAAATTGAACATTCTAAACACTGCATAGACCGATCAGTCAAACATATCATAATATTATATATTTAATCAACAGACCGGGCAATCAACCAATAATCTAAACAGTCAACCAACAAACAGGACAATCAATCACTAAACTAGACGATCTAAACACCGTATAGATAAGTGCAAAACCATTTTACTTAAAAGATTAAATCATGATTAATCATGTTTAGATCCTAATTATACCAACCTTAATCAAAAACTTATCACAAAGTAGTTTTAAGATATAAAAAAAAAAAACTCAATTTGTGAGTGAATTATTTAAAAACAAGCCGTTGAATTTGAAGACTCAATTCCACACCCAAAACACTTGTACACCTATAAATGGCAGCATTCACAATTGCAATTCAGTATTGTAAATCCAAACAACGAAGTGATGAATCAAAGAATAAATGTAAACGAAGTGTTGATTTCAAAAGAGATTAAGCCTCTGTTTGCATGAGGGCACTTTCCTGTAGCAGAAGATTTGAGAGGATGGAATTTGAAATTTTTTTTGTTCCTTTGATATGAAATGCAGGTAATTGAAGAGATGGATTTGCGGGATAATGTAACTATTCACGTCTCTACAAATAAAAGAAATTTGCACAGAATTAATACATTTTACAATATCACCCTTCTGTTAGTGCTATTATAATAATAATAATAATTATTATTATTATTATTATTATTAAATAACATTTATATTACTTAAATAATTAGGGATATTTTGGTAATCTTCAATTTTTATTAATTAAACTAATTTTTTATATTTATCACATCAATCAAATCTTACATTTATTCTCATAAAATTTACTCTCAATTACCCACAAATCCACTCAATAAAACAACAAAAAAATTACTCTCAAATCCACTCAAATCTATTCAAATCATCTCTCCCAAATCATCTGTTCCAAATCTTCACAAAACAACACAGCATAAGAGATAGATAGATTTAAATGAGATTGGGCTCAAAACCAGAGCAATAATGAGTGAACCCAACCCAAACAATGCATGCACTGGTAATTCAATAAATGCTGCATATGGTACTACGAATTCATAAATACTCCCATTACTACTAATTCAGCATAATAATAAAAAATTTAATCAATAAAAATGATTTTTTTTTAATATTAAGGAAAAGTACTAATTCATCTTTGGTAAAATTATACTTGAATATCGTTTTACTTTTATAAGTAAAGGAAACAGAATTCTTAAAAGGTTAATTTTGAGTGTGTTATTATGGGAAAGTAATGTGTGGATGAAAGAGTCGGAAGCAACGCGGCAGAACTTGCACCATGCAATCTCTTTCTCTTTCAACCATTTTCACACTCTTATAACTCACCAACACCAACCAAAAACAAGTTATCAGGAATCTACAGTGCCCATGATTCAGCTTGTGCATATAATGGCAAAGCATATCTAATTCAGTGGGCAAATTTTCAATATGGGTTGGCCCAACCAAATCAGATGTGACTTCAAGAATCACATCTATTTCTCTATTGGTCGCTTTTGTTTCTGCCCTCATTTATTCTCAAATGTCCTACACCTTCTCATCAAAATATAAAACAAAAATTACTTAAATCATTATGAACTAATAAATAATGTATATTTCTACTCACTTATATCTTTTAATTTATTTATTCTATCTCTGTTTTCTCAAACCAATCATGCCACAACACAAGATGCGGGCAACATTAAAAATTGTTATTTTATAAAAGCTGTAACTTGGAGAAACACAATTGGTAAAATCCACAGGGATGCAGAAGTACAGTTTTATACTGCACTTATCGTAAGCCAATCATTCATAGGAATTCCCAAATATACCAAACAGTTAATACAAATCCCAAGAGTTGTGAAAATGCCAATTGTCCATGTTGGTATCAGTAGGACAAAACATATGCCACAAATCACACTCATTTTGCCTTCCATTCACGCCACTTGTTTTTCCTTTTACCTTTATTTCTTCAAAATTCATCCTCGTTCACAGGAGAAAAGAAAGATATGTTTATGCTAAGTTATTGGTTTATCTTTTTACTTTGACTCTGATTAAACATAGAAAAGCCAAATTGGTGGGATCATTGGTCATCAATTGGCTATGTCGTAAAGCCAAAATCCTGTTACTGTAGAGCATTTTCATGGTCAAAGGTATGAGGTTGTGATGTATGAAATTCAGTAATATGAAACCGAGCTGAAAAGGAAGAGACATGTATGGTCAGTGGTCACACTGGTGAGGCAAAAAGAAACTGAAACTGAAACTGGCTGTCTTTAAGCATTGACTCGGGGAGTACAAATATTCAAAGCTAGAAGAAGCATAAACTTAGATGATGATCATTCACAGCAAAAACTGATTATGCCCATTTCGTCACAGCCTGTATGAGGTCCTTCAAACTTTTAGACAAAGAAACCGACAATTTTAACATGACTAATAATTCCAAGTTTCCAACCATCCCATGTGGCTCCCTCCTCCTTTCACTGAAATCTGTGCTTGCTTAGTCACTCTGCTCTTTTTCTCTGCCCCCTCTTTTTCTGGTTGTGACTCCCAGTTGAAGGTACTGTCCCAACAAAAATCTAGAGCAGTGCATTCCGTGAGTCTGGTTTTCAGCATGTGGGAATCCGAGAGTGAGTCAGCGACAGGACACAAATATGGGGGTGGACTTCTCACTTCAAGTAACCATGGTGTCAAGACTGAAGGATTTGTACAAAGAGGCAACTCTTGGTATGTTAGATATGCGTAATTAGCTCAGTACCTTGTGAAGATGTTACCAGTTACAACCACTGTTTTGCTTTGCTAATTCTTGTTAATCGAAATTGTAGGACACAGACAGAAAATAAGATTGGAAGTTCTGCTAATATTGTTTGTATTATTAATTTATCCATTCTGTCTTGAACAAGTATGATTTATAAAGCATGAAAGCTGCCTAAGAGTACTTTCTCTCCCCATGCAGGTATGTTGCGACTGATATTCCAAGTGACTTTCTTGTTCAAATTGAAGAAGCTAGCTTCCACTTGCACAAGGTAACTATCTTGTTTTTCTTTCGAATTTCATGATTTTATTTGTTCTATATCAAGTGATAAGAAACCATTGAGTTGTACCGTTGAATTTTGTGCTTTTGTTTCCCCTTTGGTGTGAAAGTATCCCTTGGTATCTCGGAGTGGAAAGCTGAGTAGAATCATATATGAAACGCACGATCCAGATTTGAATAAAATAGTTTTGGATGATATCCCTGGTGGGGCAGAGGCTTTTGAGCTTGCGGCCAAATTCTGCTATGGAGTCGCTGTTGATTTAACAGCAGGCAACATCTCAGGGCTAAGATGTGCTGCAGAGTACCTAGAAATGAGCGAGGACTTGGAAGAAGGGAATCTTATATTCAAGGCAGAAGCGTTCCTAAGCTATGTTGTTTTGTCTTCATGGAGAGACTCCATAGTAGTGTTGAAAAGCTGTGAGAAGCTGTCACCATGGGCAGAGAACCTTCAAATTGTTCGCAGATGCAGCGAGTCCATTGCTTGGAAAGCTTGTGCTAATCCCAAAGGGATAAGGTGGTCCTACACCGGAAGACCAGCGAAAATTTCCAGCCCAACATGGAATGACATGAAGGAATCCAGCCCAAGTAGGAACCAGCAGGTTCCTCCTGATTGGTGGTTTGAAGATGCCTCAATCCTTAGGATTGATCACTTTGTCAGAGTCATCACTGCCATTAAGGTAAAGGGCATGAGATTTGAATTGGTCGGTGCTGCAATAATGCATTATGCAACTAAGTGGCTACCAGGATTGATCAGTGACACATCAATCCCAGGTGATGAAGCAAGCAACTGCAGTGTGAGTAACAGCAGTAGTAGTGGTGGCAGTAATTGGAAAGGGGGACTTCATATGGTTGTGACTGGAACAAAAGATGACAGTTTAAGTGTTCAAGCTAAAGAACAAAGGATGATCATCGAGAGCCTTGTCAGCATTATTCCACCTCAGAAGGACAGTGTCTCGTGCAGTTTTCTTCTTAGGCTCCTGAGAATGGCAATCATGTTAAAGGTTGCACCTGCACTGGTTACTGAATTAGAGAAAAGGGTTGGAATGCAGTTTGAACAGGCTACACTGGCTGATCTTCTAATTCCTTCTTATAGTAAAGGAGAAACTATGTATGACGTTGATCTTGTTCAGAGGCTGCTAGAACATTTTATTGTTCAGGAACAGACTGAAAGTTCTAGCCCCAGCAGACAGTCATTTTCTGATAAACAACATATGGGAATGGGATGCATCCTAAATGCTAAGGCAAGAGTGGCAAGGCTTGTTGACAGTTATCTCACAGAGGTATCCAGAGATAGGAACCTTTCCCTGACCAAGTTTCAGGTACTTGCAGAAGCTTTGCCTGAGTCAGCTAGGACATGTGATGATGGACTTTACAGAGCAATTGATTCATATCTCAAGGTTATAATTTGTTTTCAATTACCTACAATTTCACTTCGTTATGGATTCCTAGTTCTGATGTTCTTACATGTGTAACTAACTAACAGGCACATCCAACACTTTCTGAGCATGAGAGGAAGCGACTATGCCGTGTAATGGACTGTCAGAAACTCTCCATTGATGCATGTCTGCATGCTGCTCAAAATGAAAGGCTTCCATTAAGGGTTGTAGTGCAAGTTCTATTCGCGGAACAGGTCAAGATAAGCAATGCACTGGCCACGAGTTCTGTGAAAGATGTTGAATCAGAGAGCCATGCAATGGTAACAAACCGGAAAACACTTCTAGAAGGGACACCACAATCATTCCAAGAAGGATGGACGGCTGCTAAAAAAGACATCAACACACTGAAGTTTGAGCTTGAGAGTGTGAAAGCCAAGTACATGGAGCTTCAAAATGATATGGCCAGTTTGCAGAAACAATTTGATAAGATGCTAAAGCAGAAGCACACTTCTGCATGGAGCAGTGGGTGGAAGAAACTCAGCAAACTTGGAAGGACGACAAATGTAGTAGAAAATCAGGATGATTCTCCTAACATTCCAGATTCCATAGAACACAACAGAAAGACTGCTAGAAGGTGGAGGAGAAACTCGATATCCTGATTCCTGAAATATCAGAATTCTCAATTTATTTTAAACTCATTCTTCTTCCCTCTTCATATCTCATACCAATTTCTACAATATCCTAGCTAAATTGTAATTTGTCATCAAAGCTAATCATATCTTTCAAGTGTGAATTCTACTGGCAATTCAATCATATCATAAAAAACGTTATGTACATATTTAAAAATCTTCAGTTATATTCCTCCGGATTGCACATTTGAACATGGCTCCCTTTTATTTTTCACTTTTGTTGTAGATAACAGAATAAACCAGTAAAAAGAGAGAATAACAAGAAAATGTTAGTAGATAATATATATATATATTTATATACAGTTTTTAGAATAAGAAAGTGTCCAGAAGCAGTGAACTAGAAAGGAAAAAGAAACATGATTAGATATTCCAACATTAATCATGTGATCTTTGCATAAAAACAGTGGCACAGTTGTCAAGTGACAAGACAAAAGACTTGAGTGAGTCGAAATCGGCAACAAGTAAATCTTTCAACGAGATTAGATGACGGTGAAGGATTGTTTGATGCTTTCATCATCAACTACAGTTTAGCAGCATGAGAAAGGATTATGATGGCATGTGGTTGAAGAGAAAAACCAATGAACGGCTTAGAACATATCACGGAATTGAAGGGTGAAAACACTTTAATCTGTTAATAATTATCTTTCAGTGGCAGTCTTTTTCTTCAATCCATTTGAATCTAATAATGTTCTTCTCTGTGCTCATTTGGAAGAACTTTATTTGGCATGATAAGCAGAGCGATAATATATATAATCACTGATTTTCCAACCAACTCATAATTATAGCCTCCAGTTTAAACAGTGGGTGCTTAGAACCATTTCTGCTATACAGTGACCATACATTATTGTTGGCCTTCAGCTCATTAGATATTATTCATCACATTCCAGAACCCTGCGTTGTCACCAATATCAATGTCAAATGCTTCATAATTGCATGTTTTTTGCTTATATAAACATTCCAGAGATTAGATGTTAACAAAAATAGTTTACCATTTTCAATAAAAAAATGTTAAATACATTTACATCTTATATATATATATATATATATATATATATATATATATATATATATATATATATATATATATATATATATATAAGTTTAACTATACCAAAAAGCAGGAAATATTCTGCAGATAACATAATGCTATTTTAAAGTTTGAACATTTTTAAATATGGTATTTTAATTTTTTTAAATAATTTCAGGCGGACGTTATAATCATCAAGAGTGAAGTATTATTGTAATAATATTTCAATATTACTATTGTCAAATTAATTTAAGTTTGCAAAATAATTAATAAATTTGTCCTCTAGTGTTACCGATTAAAATTGTCTTTAAAGAATTAGCTTTGTAACAAAAATTGTTAGAAGAAAAGTGCTAAGTGGTACCGACCGATTTTGATAAAATACCCGAATCTAGCATGTTTTCTATAATTACCGATTTATATATACACACACTATCTAAATTAATTATTTTATTTTGAAAAGTATTCTCAAATATTTAAAGTAATTTATGAAGGGAATTAAAAATTCATATCAATCATTGGAACTACTCTTTAGCTAAGGTTCCATTTAGGAGTGATAGCAGGCTTTTTTTTTTGTTTTAAGTTTTAAAATTTAATTTTTAAAATAATTTTCTTGGATAAAAATGTAATCGAAACGTTTTTACCTGTTTTAAAACATTTTCTTTTTACATTTATTTAAAAAAATTACAGATTTGATTTTTATTTTAATATATTAGTATTATATTTAGTAATGATTTTTGTTGTTATTACTACATCAATACTATCATCATTATTAATAACATCACTATCTTTATGACAAAAAGATTATCACTATTAATCATATGCATTATTATTATTATTATAACCATCAACAAACATTTAATTAAACTAACTTTAAAATATAAAAAACTTAAATTAATTTATTTTAAAATGAAAAATGGAAGTAAAATTAATTTTTAAAACTAAAAAATGATTTTAATATTTATATTCTTAAAACGTACAAATAGAAATCTTTCAGAAGGAAAGCTAGAAAGTAAAATTCAATAAGTTCTGCTTCCGAAATTTCATTCAGAAACCTTAATTAATATCGCTTTTGTGCTAAATTTAGTTTTATATCAAACTAAACTTTCCAAACTTGAAAAAGTTCTGAAGAAAAATAGCGTTTGCTTCAGTTGCATAAGTAGCCTCTTCTGATTCATGGTTGACCGATTAGTCAACGAGGAACCACCTTCTGTTTCCGATTTATCTGAATTCGCTATCTCATGCAAAAACTTGAGAAATAAATGGTAAAGTAAAACCCATATGAAAATTTTATAATAACTAATAAAAGCAGAAATTTTCTTAAGGTGTTCATGTTTTGTAGATAAGTGACGGCATGATTGAGAGATTAGTGTTCATTTAACACCATTGCTTTATGTCAACAAAGTATGACACAAAAGATAGACCTACAAAGCCAAAACTGCCTAGACTACAAGTGTGACGGGACTGAACAAAATAATTAATAAACTTTAATTTCCACACAGATCCTTAGATTAACTAATACAAATATTAAATATTGAAGAAATTATTATCATGTAAGCTACAAGTGTCGCACTCGCACAACGCAGACAGACAATATTCTAAAGTTAATTTGAACTTTTGTTTGCATAAAGATTTTACCAAACTGGTGGGGACCCATCTCATCAGGTTTGAGAAATTTCCAGTCTTTCCGTCTCACAGGTGAAAAGATAGGGTTATCACTTTTTTAGTATTTCTTATTGCACGTTTTCTGGCTTACTTTAATGCAAAATCAACTGAAACAGAACAAGTTATGAAAGATGGATTGGTAGTATTTAAGTATTGAGCAGATAAGACAATGACAATGAAGATAGAAACATGAAACCGGAATACAAACATTGACACTCCAATTATTCATACAATCACACAACCGACAGATACATACATAGTAACATCATGAAAAAGAAATATAGAATACTCAAGCCACCTCTCAATTACAACGTAGAAAATAGAATCACCTATGATTCAACCCTCAACACGTAAAACAAAGAAACCTTTACCACAACGTGTTGTGTGTATGCAACAAAGGGCCCCAACAAGTCATGATGAAACACCACGCTCCTCATTCAAGCACGCCCCAACATGGAACTTTCTTGGTACTTTATAGTCTACGCTAGCATTATATGTGTACAAGCCAAGCTTGGAAGAGAGGACAGAGCATAAAATCAGGAATTAAAGGGAGGGTGGAAAGTGGGACCCCAGTTACCTAACGCGCATGCATTCAATCAACAAGAGAATTCAACACTCCGGGAGAAAAAAGTGTCCTCATTTACAGCACAGCCATCCACTACCATCACCCATCCCTTCAATCTCTCTGACCTTTAATCCTCCAAAAGCTAAAAGATAAAATATCTTTAATCCAAATCAAATTTAAATCTCCTAAATCCCATATTGCAGTGGCAAAGTGCAGTACCCTCTATTGCCGCTTTCATCCCTTTTATTGGTAAAACATGAATACACCTCGAGGAACAAGATCAAAGAAGCAAGGATGATAAGTTCAAACTTATAATGCAATAAATCTAATGATTCAACATACAACTTTTTTCACCATCAATGTGCCCTTCAACCATTTTGTAACCACCACAATGAGCACTTAGTTATATTTCAGTGTACCAGTTTGGGACATCAGAGATTCCAAGTACTCAATTGTACCATCGATGACTAATAGGGGGTGCTTTCCTTTTGCTCCTGGAATAAAGTTCTCAAGAACTCTCACCAGTCTACGGATTTTATCCTTTTTCAATTGAATATCAGCAGCTGTTGATTTCTCTTTAGTTTGCCTTGTAGCATACACCCCACCACTACTAGAATAGTTTGATTCAACATCACTGGCATACTCACACGTTTTATCTAGCCTTTCGGAACTAGCACTCTCCACAAGTGGTGGTAATCTATTGAATCCACCATCAATTAACTTCTGCCTTTTGTTTGGCCAATCAGTGCTAACAACTTCCTCCTTCATATCCACAAACTGTTCTTGAGTCACACAAGTTTTTTCAGTAACCAACGGAGAATGACCTGTACTAGTTACCTCATCATCATCACCATCATCATCATCATAAGAATCATCAGAATAAAGCAATGCATTGATTTCTTCTGTGTCTTCATGCATTTCACTTTCTTCATTATCTACACGATCCTTACCAGTCTCTTCTGGTGAAGTGTACACTGGCCAATGCTTTAGACCTATATTAGTTGTTCGTGTTTCTTCGTTTACATCATAAACTTGAGTAAATTGGGTAGCGGTAACAATTGGACTCTGGACAAAAGGGAAGACAGGACTATAAAGCAACCTTGTCTTACTACCAGAGTGGTCAAACACAAGCAACTTCTTCTGCAAAGATGCATTTTGCATAGCCTCTCCAGTATGTGTTCCATTCAGACATGGTTCCAAACTGGGATGCTGAAGGAATCCTTGCACTTCCTTGGTCTTCTCACTCTTCAAATCTGGGATAGCAGGAGCTGTGAACCCGGGAAATAAGCTGACAGCAGGAAAGATGCAAGGGCTAGAGTTCATGTATGTTGAGCGAACCAGCGAACTGGGCTCTGCTGAGGTGCAAGGGCTATTAAAGTAAGGTGATGGCCAAGCCACGTGCTGTGGGTAAGGCCAAGACCTATGAGCCTTAACCATCCAACGAAAAATATGACCTAAAGAACAATAGAACAGACCGATCAATGCTGATGATGAAAAACTTGAACCTCTCAGACGTGAAGATGAAAAGAGCATTTGAAAATACATACCAGTAGATGTTATGGCGTCTTGATATGGGTTTTTCAATGACTTGCTGCCTCTCTTTAGAACAAATGACAGAAACAGAAAATTCCAGCTTAAAGAGAAATAAATGCAAAGTAATCTACGTGACAGGTTTAAGAAGATGACGGAAGTATTCAGCCTGCAAAGAGTTAGAAGATATCACTCATAAAATTGTCCAATAGCTGATACCATAGATCTAGTGATCATTAATAGTAAATGTTCTACACGAAGAAAAGGGGCATAATGAAAATTTTCTTCAAACAGCTGGTTTCAAAATCATGTCTACAGTATTAGGAAAGAAATGCAATTGCAAAACACTAAGAATTAGCAATAGGTTACTAACCTGACAATCGTGCAAAGGTTGAAAGCATGCTATCACTCTAACAATAATTGTCGGTTCACCTTCAATGCCATTCTCATGTTTCAAAGCCCGAAATCTTGTTTGGCTCGCTGCTTGGCACACCATAACTTCTTTTGGATCCTACCACACTAGAATGTAATGCACACCCAAGAAAAGGTCCCAATGGAATGTGATAATGAAGGAATCAAGCTAATTAAAGATCAAAATCAGCTAGAACTACAGAAACACAACAATACCGTAGGAACAAATACCAGGCTCTATCTTCCTTCCCAATCTTTCACCCAATTCTATACTTATCTGAAGAAGTTATCAAACAGTGCTTGTCTTCCATGGCAGTAGTTAAGAATAAAGAACCAAACTCCAAAAGTAACAAAGTAAAAGGATTGACGGGACTGGGAAGCTATAGAATAACTTTACAATATAAGTTCAAGCGTACAACTTGACGATATACATAAAACATAAGACCCAACCACCGCATGCTGATTTCTTCCTGTGTGACTTAAGATTTCACAATCGCTTAGAGCTTCAGCAAGATGTTATGCCCTCAGCACCAATTACTCTGAAACAAGATTAAAACAAATTTGATGCTAGCAAACACAGTAGTAGCAAGGAAAACAACAAAGTGTTATATTATAAAAACCAAAACAAAGTTTTTTATTTTATTATAAATGAGAAAATATCAATAACTCATCCATTCATTTCTTCAAAAACATGAAACTGTAGAAGCCTCGGTCTTCTCTTAATTTTCTATCCAATTGCGGGAGAGACTAATCTGGCATAACAAGGAACATAATAAGATTACAGAGAAAGTAATCATCATGATGTTAACTTGTTGGCAGCTAAGGAAGAAGGCCATGAAAGCCACGTGACCCAGTAGGGTAACTACCCAATTACATTTTTTAATTCCTTGAAAATTGCAGTTGTTCTACTCAGCGACAAGAAATAAAAAGTAAAATTGAACAACTCTGTAATCCTGAAATTTGTCAGCAACCAAAAAAAGGTCGTTAATTTAGCCAAGATGATCCCAATTAAAAGAAAAAAGAAAGACTGAATTCAATCATATCGGAGATGGTAACCCCAATTGAATTAAAGCCTTCACCTTTAATATGAATTTGTGTTACCCAATAACAAACTAAAGGACAGATAAGAAAAATGAGAAACGAGGACAAGGTTACTCAGATTTGGAAAGACTTACAGTCGGAGGGATTGGCCGAGAGAAAGAAAGGCAAAGACAATGAACAGTTTCAAGAAAATGTGGGAAAGAAGCACTGGAGGGAGGTTGGACAGTGGTGTGCATGCCCCCCACTATATACACAATCAAATCCCACTTTTGCCCTTCCTTTTTTTTTCCTTTTTCGCCCTTTATGCTATTTTGTTAGGTAAAATAATGATTTTTTTTTCCTTCAAAAACAATTTTTTCATTCTGTTTTGCCTTTAGAAAAATTTTCTTTGATTAATAATTTTTAGTTTATAGTTTTTTTATCTGCATTTTTAGTTTATAGTACCTAAATTTGATTAATTTTGTACTTTAAGTAAAAGAGGAGTCTCTTTTGATGATTTTAAACCATTATTTTCTATAATATTATAAAAATATTTATGCATTACATATGGTATTGTAAGTTCAAACATTAACATTTTTGTGAAATGTTAACCTGGGAGTTCTTCATCTCTTACTGTAGGTTCCTATAAAAAATCTTAAGAAGTGTCTTTCTTAAGACAGTGATAAATTCTATTAACTTAGGCATTTTTCTCAATTGACTTAAGAAAAAAAAATTAAAATGCATCACTATTGATCAAATTGTGTTTATTCAATAATCTTTTTAGTCAAGATTCTAATGGTTTAATGCTATTGAAATAATTAATGTTAATCTAAGTATATTAAAATGACAATAATGATGATTTTTATCCTTTATCAGAATTATATTTTACTTTTTTTAAATGTTGTTTAAATTATCCTTCCGAAAGAAGTGAAATTGCAAAGTTACACTATCTTACTAGTTGTTATGTAATGATTGAAGATTTAGCCATGATTTTCTTTTGGTGACATGTAACTTCCACAACAGTCCTGATTTATCATTCATTGCTTCCCAATGTATGAAGCAAAATGTGAAAGTTGCTTAAGAAATGAATTGATAAATTATCTGGCTATTATCAAAGCAAAAGCATTGGCACATTTGTCATAGCGTTGAATGGTTATAATTAAAACAATTATGACGGCAATAACATTGCCGAAACAAAAGCCAGAGTTCAGTGGAGCAAAGACACAAACATGTGCCATTCACTCATAGATAATCTAATACACTCATTAACTTGGTAATTTGTTGTTAGCTAGTCATTGAAATGAAACCAAACTCCAGGGCCCAATCGCCCCCACCAAAGTGACCATATTGGCACGAGGTACATGGAATCAATGATGCAACAAAGCACGACCATAAAAATAAGAGAATTATTATGCAAATACTGGATCATGTTCATCAAGTGCAGCTCCCATTTTTAGCCCACTAACCACAATCATCCAATCTAACATACTACACCCGTGCATTTTATGATAAAGCTAAAACAAACAGAACAAAAGACTCCAAATTTATAAAAGGGCAATACCATTATACCATGTAATAATTCATGCATATATTGTAAGTTATCTGTATGGTGCTGGGATGAATTCCTCAGACAATGAGTTCATACATTGTGCTTATAAATCCATATAATAAGAAGCTGTTTAATCTTATTGTGTGTGAAGACTTATCAAGTCAACATAATCATGGCAATATGGATACGATTAATCTAATAGGTAGTGTAGTGGAATGGGAAAAAATGTGTCACATAACATAAAAGAAATAATACCATTTTGCTTGGAGGAGAGGGCACAAGCACCAAATACCAAAATCTATAATGAGGTCTTTCCTTTGGGTTACAGCTACACCAAAGTGCGGTTGGATTGCAGAGACTGGATGCTACAATTCAGGGATTCCTTCCACCTTTTTCATTAAATAAAACATACATGAATTGATTGCTTTCAGATTTTATTTATCCCTTTTAAAAGGGAAAGGGAAAAAAAATTTATACTCGATACACTTTTTTTCCACTTCAAATGATATTTCAGCTAGCTTTATCAGAACCACTGATAGTAGTTGTCCTACTAAATACTTTATTTTTCTGAGCAAAATGGCAAATTATTAACCTGAATACTGTCACGATATCTTTGTTCTGAATTCCTCTGCTTGAAACCAACTTTAGCAGTATTGGAATATTGGAATGATTTGCAATGCAGAATTATTCTCTATGAAAACCTTCATCATAGTTTAATCATCACTGCATTGAAAGAGATCTTGCATCCTTTCACCGTGAAAATTTATAAGGTCTGGTGATGCGAATGCAGCGTTGACAATTTGAATGTTATATCAGGTAATAGTTTGATCCATAAAAAATTAAAAAATAACTTATTCGCATAAATCACGCAAACCTTTTTTTTCTAACCTTTGCAGAAAACTTAATATCTAAATTAGAAATGACGATTTGCAGAAGTTTTTAATATTAAAGTTACCAGTTTGAGGACTTTGACCAACATGACATGAGGTATTGGTGCACAATTGTACCAAAAGAGATACTTCTTTGGTTTATATATACTTCTTACAGCACAAAAGCATGTTTTTTCAAGGTGAAAAAACTCCTTATGTAAAATCTTAAATGACCAAAAGTTGTTGGCATAATAGAGTTGGGTTAATTTTCAGGACCCATGATTAGAAATTAAGCTGTAATTGAAAGTGTCAATTTCCATTACTTTTCTCTACCTTGCTTATTTTGAAAATTTTTTATAAAGAAGAAAAAGGTCTTGATGGAAATTTTTCTGTGCAACCTGAATTTATTCAATACAAGTCTGAATAAAAAAGGTATCCTCAATTAAAGACTCCTTAGTTTTTTACAATCTACGAAGCATTGGTCTTTTTATCCATGATCTCCATCAAAGGAGACTATGTATACTCTGCACTTCTATACTTTCAACTGCCACTCCCCTAAATTTTAAAATTTCAAATTTATCCTCTTGTATAAGATATTTATTTTTAGTTTTGGATTGTCTTAAAAAAACATAAAAAATATATTTTAGATTGCAAATACGGTATTTTTTTAATAAATAAAAACAATAAAAAGAAGATGAAGAGTGAGGGAAAAAAAGGTGCGGAAAAAGAAGATGAAAATTGAAACAGAGGCCCGATGTAAGAAGAATAAGATGAAGAATGAGGGAGAGAAGGATGCAAATAAATCAATTTGACCACTATATGAAGATGTAAGTTGGAAGAAGCTACCCTTTCTAAGAAGCAATTGCATTCTACTGACAATGGCACAAGTTCACTAATAGGCTGAAGATCGTTTGATTCTATTTGCACTTAGCTCATTGCTATTTACACAACTCTATTTTCATTCTTCAGCTTTAATATCTCTATTAAAAGAATATTATGTAATATGTGAGATACACAATAGATATTAATTTTCCCGAAGATAATTTTCCAGATTCTTTTAAAAAAAAATGTATGATATGGATTTAATATCACTAATTCAAAAAAAAAAAAATCTTCCGACAAGGTCTCTCAGTATGATTGTTACCTTGATTACAACCCATAAAAGTATTCGTTTAGGATTAATCGTGTTAAGTGTTTATCCACAATTCAAGGGTGAAAGCACCATTATCATACTTTCTTAACATCCTTCACTTCTCAACATTAATAACAACAGTTATTCTCATAATTCCACGTTGATCTATCAACTGTGCCAAGCCAAGAAATTGAAGCAGAAGAGAAAAATAACTCAAGTAAAAGATGCAACCTCTGAAGAAGAAGAAGAAAGACCCGGGGTCAAGGCTGCATCAGAGGTTCAAGCTATACCTAAATGCTCATGAGATAAGCAATGTATTCTACATTCAAGGATGGATGGCTTACAGCCAAAATAGTTCTATTACCATTAAACTAGCACAAATGTAGGATTGTAGTCAACAGCTTTACTAACAAAAACAAATCGTGATAACAATATCCTTATTATTGTCAGTTCAAGAAGTCATTTAGCATTTAGATTAAATAACTCAGCCACCTTAAATATCATTCATTGCATTGGTACACTGTTACACATGCCCATGAAAACAGATGCTCTTATTCTTTGCGCGGAGACAGACAAACTAACAAGGTTTTCAATTCACACTTAGGACTTCGATTTCAAATTCCAGAACAGAGTTGGGCTGTATTCCCCAAGCAGGAAAGCCACCAGCACCATAAGCATAATCAGGAGTGCACTGCAAGATCATCAACAATGTGAACAACATGCTCTATAAAATTAAATAACTCTCCACTCCCAAAAGAAGCAACAAACAAATAGCAAGGAATTACCTAAAGTACATCAGCGCCAACAAATGGTAAGATACAGCTAATTTGTATTGACACCAACAACACTACGTTGGATGTAATATCGGAAAAAAAAAACGACTAATGCAGAAAAAAGCACAGCATATATATCTAGAGGAGAAAACAAAGGTGAAGGATATTCCAAAAGTGAAAATGCTAGTCACACAAGATTCGAGAAGCTATGAGATTTTTCAGCATGTAAGAATAAGGAGTTGCTAGCATTACCCGGAGACGAGCAACTTCACCAATTTGCATGCCAATCACACCTTCATCCCATCCTACAGACACAGATAGTAAAAAAAAAGGGGGGATGTTACGATGAATTTACATTAGAAAACAAAAAATAGGAAGTATTAAAGAAATAATGAATAATCAGTAAGTGAAAACGGTATACCTTTGATGACAGAGCCTTGTCCGATTTTGAAGGAGAAAGGGGTTTGGCCGGGATCCTTTGTGCTGCAAGAAAAGGAGTGATGAATAAGTATATTGAAAAACAAGGAAGACGTAAATGAAATGGTAATCAGGTAACCTCCAAAATTTCTGAGTGAGGTCGCCGTTCTTCCCTGCACACAGAATCGACAACGGTAAGCACATGAAAGAAGGGTGAGATCTAAGAACGGTGGGAAAAGAGAAAGATTTAGGGTTTAGAAAGGGAAAGGTGGAGAGAGAATAACGAACCGAAACCAGTGCAGTGAACGGTGACGTTTTGACCAGGAAGTGGCTTGGGACCGGTGCCAGGCCTCAACAATTGCTTCTCCACTCCCATTTTCTTCTCTGATTCCTTTTCTCTTCTCTCTTTCTTTCTTCTTCTTCTTCTTCTTCTTCTCTTCACTCCTCTGTTCTGTCTCCTCTTCCGTGCTCTTCTTTTATACTCCTTTCTTCGCGAGATCTCTACTATGATATTTATTTATTAGTTATAACAATATACAACTATCTCGATTCTTTGCACATATTTCATGTTTTTTTAATTTAATAACTAGTTTACATATAAAAATATAAACTACCCAATGAATAATTAAATTATTTCAGTTACTCTAAAATGGAATTATGATTCTTTTTATACTAACATTGATTTATATTAAATGACACGCACATCACATATAATATATAATAATAAATAAAACGAAATTAAATACAATAAATAAGTATATAATGTACGGGATGATGATAAAAAAAAATTACAAAGTTACTAGCTAGTTAAAAATATTCATAACTTATTATTACTAAAATTTTCTTAAGATAAACTGCTTTAAAGTATTTACCAAATGACTTAACTAGTTCATAAACTATACAATATTCTGTCTTAGTAAATAAAATCTATACGTTACTCAAGATATTTATGAAAAATAAATAAAGGTGAAACTGTTTCAAAGAGAATCAATAATTAAGTTGTAATTAATTAACCATTTTGAAAATTTTGCTAAATGTTTGGATAAAAACATGCACAGCAAACAATATTTCATTATATATTATTATATTATAAATACACTAAAATTAAATTAAAATTTTTAAATCGTAGTTGTTTGATCGTTAAAAGAATATAACAAAATATTTTTTGATCGTTGAAAACATATTTCCATTATATTACCCAAAAACTAACTTTAATAATCTTCCTAACCCACGTGAGTCGATAATTTTTCATTATTTTGGGAAAACACAGTGGAAAACCGCTTGTCGGTCTTATAGGTGAGAACCGCTTATCGGTCTCGTGGGTGAAAACCGCTTCCAGGTGTCTCTCTGTCTGAGTTTATCTCATTTCTAGTTTATTTGCTTTGTTGGTATCTCTCTCCTCTTTGTAGCAACAACGTAACTGCGTCCTCTATCGTAAGAGCTTAAAGAAAAGTGTACTAGAGACCACGGTTCTGGTAAAAGAATACGGTCAGACGGTCGACTAAGATAAATCAACTCATGGAAGACATCCAAAGAGGCGATCGGTTATCTCACGAGACGGCCGGTAGGAATGAGTAAAGAACGGTAGCAGGTGAACGGTCTCATGGCCAAAGTAAATTCAAAATTATTAGTACAATCACGTGCTTAAGGTAGTTGGGCTGTAATTGGATCTCAATTAGGGCAACCTTAATACCAGGCCTATGTCCAACACTATAAATACAGGTCAAAGGTACCAGGTAGGTAGGTTCATTTTATTACGCATTTATCTCTGAATCTAAAAATCCGATCGGATAACTTAACTAACTTAAGCATTGGAGTACCTTTGGCAGGTATCCTTCGGGTGCAGCAAGCACAAGGAAGAACTGGTGGAGAGAACTAGTAGACGATATGAGGAGAGGAAATTGTGTAGATTGAGTAACTCGGCCTCATACCGGATCAAAAAATTATAAAATTTTTACACTCATTAATAATGATAGCTCCTAAGTCATCGAATATAATATAAGTTAGTAACTTTATTTAGGTAGAATATTTTATATCTTATAGAATCTTAGCAGTGAAGTATATGGTTTAATTAATTTCTATTACTATATGTAACCATTTATAAATTAGTAGTTTGATAGTTATGTGATCAAATACGTGTTATGCATTTTTTTTTTGTTACATAGAGAACACACAACTTTATGGTTTGATTTTTGGATTTTAACTTTAATCAAACAAAATATACTAATTTTTTAAACTGAAAAAACAATATCACATTGTTTACTTTCATATATTTATTCAGCTAAAGGAATCGAAAAACTAACAATGTAAAACAATTAACTCAAATTTGATCATGAACTTTAAAGTCATAATTCTACACATCTCTCGATTGCAAGTATTAAATTTTAAAGGACGAACTTAATATAAAAATAAATTAGAGAAAAGTTAAGATGAACCGAGAAAAAAATATTAAAAAAATAAGAGAAATAAAAAAAAAACTTTAACTTTTAATTGCTATTAGTGTATACTTTTCAATGTCGACAAATTTCTAGATAATACGGTACATAAGCATAAATATTAAATTTAATAGTCTAACATGATTAAATTTGTTCTTAGTAAGGAACTTTTTAATAATCATGTTAATTATAAGGACTAAATTAACATTTTGTGCTTGTTACATACAATATGAAGATTAATCAAATACTTTTTAACATGAAGTGGCTGTAGTTTAGTGGTAAGAATTCCACGTTGTGGCCGTGGAGACCTGGGCTCGAATCCCAGCAGCCACATTGGACTTTTGTTTTTGTGCGTTAAATCGTTATATAAACGACGGCGTTTAGAATGTGGGCAAAAAGTCTAGGTCAACGCATACACCCTTGCTTCTTAACGAGTCGGGGGCTGTGCGTGTTCCTCACCGTACTGCCATCCATCAAACAATTTCATTCAATTCCTCACAAAAGGTCCATTTCTTATTTTTTTTAATTTCTCTATTTGCCGTGTTCGCAGAATAATATGACTGAGATTTCAATTCCTTTACGTTGATTACTGTGAAGCAATTCATTTGATGTGTTTCTTAATTATTTGATTTGATTTTATTGTTTGTCTTGTCCAGATCTAGAACGTAAGAGATATGATTGATGATGAAGCCTTGGGAGTCCTTGCCAATTTTCTCGGCATCTTGATTTTTGCTTTGGTTATAGCTTATCACTTAGTCACAGCAGACCCCAAATATGAAGCCAGCTAAGATACATACTTTGAATTTTATCTTTGATATGTATTCAGTTTTGCTGATTGACAGGTTCTGTGTATGACTTTTTGATGAAACTAGAATTTGATTGAGGCTTATTATACCGGCTGAATCTTCAATACTTTGGAGTCGAATCTTAATCATGTTTTTGTATATCTAGATTAGCTATGGATGCTTAATGGTACAATGTGCACGGAATTGTTTGAATTAACTAATTGAGAATGTGAATTGTTGATTGACCCTTATTAAACATTTCCCTTGTACACCAAATTTGTAGAGGAAAAATAAGTGGTACTTTAATGCGACAGAACAGACATTTTACTAGAAAGCAAATGGGAAAAATGATATTTTACGATGCTCCATTACATGGTGCTACTTGGCATGGTTCACCGAATCAATGTACAGCAAACTAAGTAACTAAACATGGTGGGAATTGAAAGCTAGTGCTGTGGTGTGAACCTTTGTTTTACTGCAGAATTGCACATAAGCAATATTAATTACGCTATATGTATCTGCTCTGGAGCATGTATATGTTGTCGCAAATTAATTATGGAACTACCTAGTCAAGGATTGGTAATTGTGGGAGGAACTGGTAGAGAAGGGTGGAAGTGTGGGAATGAAGGGTGAAGGCAACCTATACTCTGGCCAGTCAGCTATTGGGGGAATGAAGATAAATCACGTGGACAGGAGAATTCCCCATGTTGGGCAATGTTGATGCCACAAAATTTCTTGGTATGGAGATATTTCCAAGGATAGTTTGCGAATGTCTGAGTTGTTTGTGGGGAGGGGAGGGACTTCTTGTTAGAGAGCAAGTAGTAGTAAAAGGTTCTATATTGGATAGAATGTACAAATTGTTCAACATGCATAGCTTATAGCATTTTCGGACTTCAGTTTTCAAGAGTTGAATGTAACTTTGTAGAAACATCTTTAAACTCAATGTAGTTCGGAGGATGCAGAATGCTTTCCAGAACATAGGTTTATAGTACGTTTGCTTCCGTGGTGGAGATGTGAATTTTCGTATCTAATAATTGGAAGTCAGTAGCTTAAGCCTCTGCATTTTTTCAACAGAATTGAGGTGATTTCTTTAGCTTTTTTGTGTTTTTAAATTTTGGGTTGGATGAAGTGCAAATAGATTTACCTGTGCGACTTTGCTTATAGCATATTTATGAAAAAAAAATCGGGTTCTTTCCTATAGATGTACATCGGGCATTTTATCGGTGTTCTGTCTTTCATTTAGCTATTTTGTTTCCGTGGGAGAGTGGAGGAATGGTTTGAGAGTTTGAGTATCAGGAGAAGAAAACGATGGATATTTATTTCCTATTTTTATCTTCAATATTAGAAGAGTTTAAAGAAGAGAACAATGATCATATTATATCTCATGAATTGTATGAATAACATCTATATATATGTTACTTTATATCTCATCTCCTTCATTATGCTTAATCATAAGAATATATCGGTGTATTATTTGTGTTCTTACCTTTCTCCATCAACTAAATAATGTGATGTTTTTCTTCATTTTTTCTCTATTGAAACACTTAGTAATAATATAAATGCAGTTAGTTAGACATCTAATTAGGATGTTGGAAGAGTTTAAATTAAAGGATAAGACATTATAAGTTGTATAGCTGTAATCATTCGCAATCTGTAATCTATAATACAAGAAAAAGTAGAAACAATAGCGAGAACTCACACATAAGTTTTTCACACCATACGACAAAAGTAAAAGGAAAACACCACACAAGGCTCTCACACAAAAGGAATCAGGCTATATCTATAGGAAGCATGCAATTTGGCACTGCTACGAATCAGACTGAGACGGTAGCTTGGCCAGGAAGAAGAAAAGAAAGGTAGTTTAAGGGGTGGAGGTGGAAGGTGGTGGGGAGAGGAATGGGATGGAGGGCATAGTAGTTGGAATTGTGAATGTTGGGATTGAGGGCAATGGAGGAACTTTGAGCTGTGGAATTGTTGGAATATTAGGGATGTTGGTAGGAAGTGGAGGCAAAGTGGTAGGTATAGATGGGATAGTGGGCAGTGGTGGAACATTACCCTGAGGAAGGGCTGGAATTGAAGGTAATGTTGGCAATGTTGGTGCAGTTGTCTGCATAAGATGGCGAGCTGCTATGCTCATGCTCATCATGCCTGAGAAGGTGAGAGCAAGAAGAAAAGCAGTGATGAATGATTTGTTGGAGGCCATAGTTGACAGGAGTGCAATAATGAAGAAGAGATATTGCTATGTACGAAAATGGTATGTATTTTGTTTGAGATTGTATGAAAGGCTGAAGGATATATATAGGGCTTGCTATGGTTTCAGCTGAACTTTATTTGGAGAAGAAAATAGAGCCTAACAAATGTTTTTGTTTGTTCACCTTCCTCCTTTATTTGAATAGATAAATAATTTTATTATGTTGGACTGATAAGGTCGTTGGGTGATATTAAGTTATAGCTCCCAACATGTCAAACGTAGGATGACCAACTTATACATATTTAGGGGTTTGAAAAGGGGGAATAGGAGTGTTGAGTTGAATTGAGTTGGGTCATCTAACGCAGTTCATTTCAGCTGCCAAACGTCACCTACATCCAATGCCTTCTCCCACACTCACGCTTTAGACATTCAGAATCACACTATCATTTTTAGGCTTTGACCAAGTCTATCTCACCACCATGTAAAAGGACTTTATTTTCGTGATTTTTTTAAATAACCTTTTCCACTATTTTCATTTTTACAGCACTGAATACTGATGCAAAGTTTCGATTTAAACTTACATCTTCTCACAAAATAAAACGAAAAATTCATATTACATTCTCTTATTTAACTCTTAAGACCGTATTAGATCAATCAAGTAAAAGAAAAGAAAAAGGTATCTTTTAACAAAACAACATAGCTAAACCGAGATACGTATATATATATATATATATATATATATATATATATATATATATATATATATATATATATATATATATATATATATCAGAAAGCAGTTTTATCGCGTGTCTTCAAATTTCGCGTAATTAGAACGGTTTTGATAGATTTTTAAAAAACGATGTCCATATTAATTTAAATATTTTTTCTTTTTATTTTTAAGAGTTTTTTAAAGGATAAAATTGTTGATAAGAATTTTAATAGGCTTATATTTTTTAGAAATCGATGTAAATATTAATTTAAATATTTTTTTCTATTTTTAAGGGTTTTTTTAAGGATAAAATTATTGATAAGAATTTCAATAGTTTCAAAGATAAACTTTGGCTTTCTTAACCTTCAGTCGAGAAAATAAAAAAGTGGTTGTAAAGACGATTTTTTTTTTCCTTTTTAAATCTTAATTGAGATTTATTCCGATATACTGAATAGTTCTGTATCATTTAAAAATTAGGTTAAAAATAATTTAAATAGACATTCTTATTTTAATTTTCCAATATATCTTTTAAAGACAAAATTTTCACGTTTATCATAAAATTTTAAAAAATAGAATATTTAAGAGTTGTAGTTATTCTTCCATATGTACACATATTATATATATAGTCTTAGTTTCCAAAAACAAGTTTTAGAAAAAGCTCACAAGGAATGGCCATATTATGCTATGTGACTTGGTAATACAGAGCAATGAATTTTAAAACTTGCTGTGTTTCTAATTCCTTGTTTATAGGAACAGTTAATTTTTCTAATACGAAAAATGAAAATATTATAAAAATAATATATTTATTCTGAAACCTTTTTTTAAGTATAATGAGTTGTTGTGATAATTAAAAGGTAAGTATGTGTATATAGCATGAGAGAAAAGAAAGGAAGAAAAATATATTCTTATTATTAAAGCATAACGAAGGAGATGAGATATAAAGTAAAATGTTATTCATACCATTCATGAGATATAATATAATCACAATTCTCTCCTTTAAATTCTACAGACAAAAAAATAGGAAATAAATGTTGTTACGTTTTGAGTTTGTTAATTTGTAAATATTTTTAGTGTCGATTTTGATTAGAAGTAAAAAAAAAATGAAAATAACGTAGAAATAGAAGTCAGAATGCATTATGTTTGTATTTTTGTATTTTTTTCTTGAGATATTACAGATTATATTAATTTAATTACTTATTTCACAAGTTTATGTCGTATCATTTTATTTAGAAAAATTTTACATAAATATCCTTAAGTTTTTCTAACACACATCTGATAAAAAAAATAATATTTTTAATTTTATGGTTGATTCTTCATGGTTTTATATTTTAAAATAAAAATATGATATATAATTAATGTTAAACGAGTGTTTGTGTTTGTCCCTTGTATTTATCTTAGTTATACACGTACTATTTACACGAACCGTTGGGACACCACTTACTCAACTTTTTTATTTCTTTGGTTTTCCATTAAATAAGTTGTCAAGGAACAAAATGTTTAAATAATCTTAAACCCAAAGTAAAAAAAAAAAAAAGAATGAAGAACTTAAGCAAAGAGAAATAATAGTGAAAACAAACTTATTAATTAAAAAGATATTTCAGTTTAATTTAGAGAAAGAAATAAAAAAATAGTTAAATATTTATTTTCTTCATAATTTTAAAAATATATTTTAACTTTATCACCTTTATTTTATTAATATTTGGGTTAAATATGTTTTTCGTCCCTCAACTATTGGCCGTTTTTGTGTTTAGTCCCTCTTTGGTACAATTTAGTCCTTCAACTTTAGAAAACTATGGTTTTAGTCTTTTTTACCAAATTTTTTTAACTTTATTTGCTGTTTCAAACGTGTTTCTCAGTTAACATTGAAGCAAAAATGTGTCAAAATGTGTAAACAATCCAAATGCTATAATGTAACGTGCTTGAACAACAAATAAAGTTAAAAAAATTTGGTAAAAAAGACTAAAACCATAGTTTTCTAAAGTTGAAAGACTAAGTTGTACCATACTTTAAAAGAGGGATTAAACACAAAAACGGCCAATAGTTAAGGGACGAAAAACATATTTAACCCTTAATATTTTTAAAACTAATAAATGTTTGGGTTATTATCAAATTTTTTTATACGTAATTGTATAATAAATTATGTAATTATTTTGCTTTTATTTAGTATTTTAATTTAAAATTATATAATTATCATTTGTTTTTAAATATTTGACATTAAATATATTTTGTGATTATTTATTAAAATTAATTAATTTATATGAAAAAATAATAATATAGGTAAGTACACGGTACAAATATACCAGGTATTAATTACAAGTGGGATGAGATAATTTTTTTCATATTCGTTAAATTAAAAATAAGAATAAATAATAAAAGTTATCGGTCCCTAATTTTAATTTTCAACACTTAAAAATGGAAATATGCCACCTGGCAATCTTGTTTCTTCTTTCATAACCGTTAAACCGTCTTGAATGGTCATTTTTCTACCCTACCATTAATTTTGTTTTTTCTCATAAGACGGAAGTTTTCCAGTAATGTTGGTAAACTCAAAGGGAGCTGCATCACTCACATGCATAGCATGTTCTCTCTGCTACACTGATAGCGATTATGTTTTTAATTTTTTTAAATTTTAATCTTTATTTAATTTATTTCATATTTGATCTTTATAAATTATATAAAGGTTATTCATTATTTCCTTTCAGAGATAGACAGCGAACTAAAAGTATATTACTTTTAAAATCTAAACCTAAAAGCAAAATTTTAAAAATACTAAAAAATTAAACAAAAAGAAGATTAAATCTATATATAAAAAATACTCTTATAAAATTTTGTAAGTTTAATTAAATTTCAACTACATATAAAATTTGAGTAATTTCAATTGAAGCTTTATTAAAAAAAAGTTTGAGTTCATTGAATATTCATCATTTTTATATTTCCTTAATTAATTTTCATGTTTAATTTTTTTTATTAATTGTAGGTGAGTATTATTTTATTTCATTATTTATTTATGCATTTTAAAAAGTTATTTAGACTTTGTATTTAATATAAAAATATTATTGCAATTAATATAAAATGGTGGATAACTTTTATTATTTTAATTGAAACATATTGGATTAGAAAAAAAATGTCATCAATGATGTTGAGGGAAGCATCAATATTAATCATTGTAAATTGAAAATAATAATGTGAAAGTCATTGAATCACATCATCATCCAACATGCTTCCAAACAAGAAGAATAACAATAATTCATCATCTTACATTAAATGTAATATCTTTTAGTTAGATCTTAATATGTTAGTTTTCAAGCTCTAGAAATAGATGTAACACCATCTGAGTGTTCATTTTCCTAATAATAACAAAATTAGTCCTTCGGATAACATCACATTAATTTGTAGTTGAAAGGTAAAAATTATACTTTTTACAAGGACAGAATATTTGATGTGTATATATGTTCGGAGAATCCACCAAAATTATACTTTTTAGTTGAAATTTGTAATAAAGAATATTGAGAATTAGAAGCCATAATGACAATTAGTAGAATTGGTTAATGTCTGTAGATGATAAACGAATCGTGCCAAAAGAGAAAACAGATGAAGCTTAAAAATAGCTTAATTAAGTGACAATGAAAGGAACTTGTGCTTCCACAACAGTCAGAGAATTCAGAAATGGAAGATTTCTACCAAACAAAAGAAATTCAGTAATTTATTGAAGTAGAAGACAAGAAGTCCGATACAACATCACGAATCACAATAATTATTATGCTTCAGTAAAACTGTCTGAAACAACATATAAACTGAACATGACAAGTAATTGAAGGACACATAAAGCAGCCGACAGAACCACCTTGGAATTACTGCAACAACAACAACAAATTTATAAATAGTACATTGAAGATGCAGAAGTGAGTAGGAGCAAATGAAGAAGATATTATTACTGATAGATTTGAGGAAGTGTAGGCACTCATGGGGTTTTTTTGGCGTCCTCAACAAAAATTACGTCGGGAATTGGCAGTTTAGGAAACTCAAGCTCAGGGAGTGTGATATTAATTGGGAGTGTAACTTCCACATCAGGAATGTCATCTTCCGGTGGAAAGAGTATTTTTGTGGTGAGACGTGCTTCTGCAACCCTTGTGATGGATGAAAATGTCAGAAGCAGAAGAGGAAAAAGGATAAACAAACTGCTACGACCCATTGTTTGAGAGCTACACTGTTCTTAATCAATGGTTTCTGCAAAGAAAATTGGCTTGGGTATGCTTGAGGTGGTAGTGCCCTTTTATAGACCACCAACTGCATCCTGTTGCACATGTTAGTTTTCACTAAATCCAATCCAAATCTTTCTATGCAACCCCAATAATTGCTACTAATCCAAAGTAAATCATCAAAAAAATCTATAAGTCTCCTTAACAACTCTTTTTTAGAACAGTTAACAAGTGACAGTTTGTTATTAATCCGTTTTAAATATTTTTTTAAAATAAATTCAAACAGATCAATAAAAATTGTTAAAAAATTATTAAAAAAGAGTTATTAAAATATCATGTCCTTTTTCATAATATATTAATATTATTCGTAAAAAATATTTGTAATTCCTATGTTTATTTAAATCACGTGTCTTCAGTCCTGCTTTGGTAAATATATATGTCCTTACTTTCAGAAATGTTTGTCTATTTACGAAAGATATATAAGTGATATTTTTTGAGATTTCGTAAGGTTGCTATCAAAGTTATTCAATAAATCTTTCCGTGTGATAACACGATAAGAAGAAATGATACATCCTTTAAATTCTCAAATTACGCATCTTATAATCTCTACTTGTTTTCGTAAACATTAAAGATTCAAAAGTTTTATATAAAGAAATAATATAAGCTTAATTGTAATAATAAAAACGGTGTAAACTACTTGTTTCGAGTCTCGAATATAAGTTAAAAATCTGACTTTAGTTAACATAATTAATCAACATATATAATTTAAATTTACTGATCTTATTTTAAAATAATAATTCTCTTAAGTTATACTTTATGAGAGAGAGAGTATTTTACAATAAAATATAAGTTAAAGGAAGAATATTTTAAAATATTTTAATAAAATAAGATGACATTAATTATTATTTGGATATATTTTGAGCCAATATACGAAACTTGTTTTTTTTTTCATTTATAGTGAAGTCCTCGGGATATAACTATTTTAACATTATTTTAAACTAGGAATATTGAGATTATTATGTTAGATATTTTGAATAGAAAGAACTGAATAGGGAGCTGAGAAATCAATGAAGTATTATTTATTATAACGTGTATGTATCCTATAACAACAGATGATACTCAAGTACATGAAGTATAAAGAGAGGGAAGACAAAACAGCAATCGTATGCATGCAATAAGACGAAAGAACAAAGCAAAATGAAAACTCCCGATCAACAAGAGAACAACGTATAACATAATCATGGATGAATGATGAGAAGCAAACTCCAAAGACGAGTGCAGTGGAAAAGTAGGTTGATTCAAGGAGTGGAAGGTGAAGGTGGTGGAGAGAGAGAAGGGAATGAGGAAGGGATGTTGGGAAGTGAAGTGGCAGGAAGTGGTGGAAGAGTGAGCTGTGGGATTTTTGGAACGGTAGGAAGAGATGGTTGTGGCAGAGATGGGATTGTAGGCAGAGGTGGAACAGTGGCCTGAGGCTGAGGCAGTGTTGGAAATGAAGGCAAAGGTGGCAATGTTGGGTTAGTGAAAGAGGGAATGCCTGGTAAATTTGGTGTTGTTGTTTGCAGGAGATGACGAGCTGCCAGCCCAATATCCATGCTTGAGAAGGACATAGCAATGAAAAAAGCAAAGATGAAGCAACTGGAGGAGGCCATTGTCTTGATTACTCTTGAGGAAACTTTTGCTTTGAGCTTTTGTGAGTTGTGTTCATTTTCAGGTTGGCCTTTTTATACAAAATTCATGACTCCATGTTTGCTAACCTTACGTAGCCACGTCTGAATATGTTGTTGGACTACCTGGTAGTGGGATTCAGAAGTAGGACATCCAACTTTGTTTTTTCTGAGGTTGTTGTGAAATATAAGAGTTGTTCCGTTTTAAAATGTGGTAAGTAGTCCAACATTGAAATCAACTCTTATATTTTGAAAACTCGATTGACCCGTTCTTTTTTCTTTTATTTTTTTATCCTTTCTACACTGATATCTATACATACATATATAATTTCTCTAATTCAACTTCTGATAACCTACATTTCCTAACTACAGCTACTAATATGTTTAATTATTATAGCTTCTTAATTATTATAATTAAGTCTTTATTAGGACGGTATGATGCGAAAAGGTGAAAAAGAAAAGAAAAGAAACGATAAAGAGAGTGAAAATAATAGTGTGAAATTGTTCATAGGGTGATGATTCATTGGCCCTCCCTCATATTTTTCACTCCTACTTCAATAGTTTTATTGTTTTTTTTTATTGAATAATATAATTTATATTGTTATTAAATGTCTTATTGTAATATTTTACTATTAGAAACATTATTTGTAATGTGAATGTTTTTAAATAAGGGTGTCAATTTTTTTTAAGATGATTCATTTTTTTTAACTATGGTATCTTTGCATCATGAAATAAAATATTTTTGTATACTTATTTAACAACTTATAATAATGATAATAACAATAACATTTTAAGTGTATTTATTTTATTTTTTAATTTAAAATTTTAATATACAGTACTATATTATTACATAAAAGAAAAATGATATTTTAACACTATTTTAACACTCCACACTTATCAAAGTATAATTGGACGATTTCAAATTAAAAAAAAAAAAACTTTAGTTTTTCTCTTTCAGATATGTCCTTGTTTTAACTTTTTTTTTTAATTTGAAATCATCCAATCACATTTTAACACGTGTGCAGTATCAAAATAATGTTAAAAATTGGTGTTAAAATATCACTTTTCTACGTAAAATTGCCAAGTGAGAGGATTTTTTGTAAGGATGTCGAACTATAATTTTGGGGTGACTTTTACCTAGTGAGAAGGTTTTCTTCGTAACATTCCAACCATTCAATCTGACGGTCACGGATTTTTTTCACGAGGGAATATTTCGAACTTTCACACAGTATAACTGCTTTCAGTTTTATTTTTGTCGTGTAAAAGTTTGTTGATTGGTGTATATTATTAAAATTATACACACAAATTTCATATTATTTATTTAAATAATAGTTAATTTTTTATGTTATCATAAGATCAGGGATGATCGCGGAGTTTTAAAAGTTATTTTAATAGTCATATAATATTTAGATATATTAGAATTGACATGTTGGTTCAAATATAAACTTAATTGATAATTATACTTAATCAAATAATTATATTAGTTTAATGATTAAGATTTAGTCGTGTAAATATTATGTAAATATTGGCTTATAATATAAGTTATATAATTTAACCTTATTTTTAATAAATGCAAGCTCTTCAAAACACCTTTCATACCAAGGACTAGACATATTAAGAGTGGGATAAAGAGAATCTTATTATCATAATGTTCAACGTACACTTTACTGAAGTGGTTATATGATGCTGAATTAAGCTTAAATTTTAGAACCTTAATATTAAACTAGAATCATTAAAAGAAGTTCTTAGTTCAAGAAAGTATCTTATAGATCTTCTATTAACTAAAAATATAATTAAAATTATAATATAAAAAATAAATGCGAATTTAACCTTATTATCGACTTTGTAAACATCAATTTCTCTTCCCGACATGCTTATTTTTCATAAGAATAATATGCATTGAAATATTGTTGGTTTAGCCGAGATTCGAACATTGTCAACTTAATTGGAGTGGTGTTTGCAGTAGTCTATGTCATCCAGAGTTTTATTCTGTGTGCTTTAGTTAGAAATTGACACAACATATATAATAAACTGACTGAAACAACATATAAACTGAAGATTACATTATTGAATGACAAATAAAGTAGAATTTAAACCCGAACGGAACAAAAAGAACAAAATATAAACAATACAGTGAATAAGTAACAGTGGAATTGACCAGAGAAAAAGCAGTAGCAGTAGTGACTGATAGATTTCAGGTAAGTGCTCATGGGATTTTCACGCCTCCAACGTTTACCTTTAGTTTGGGAATTGTCAAGGTAGGAAGATGCACGGGGATAGGAACTGGCACCGGCACTTTAGGAACTGGCACGCCCAGATCAGGAACAGGGACAGGGACAGGGATTTCTGGGAGTGGCACTGGCAAGACGATAGGCAAAGTCACTGGTAACCCAACTTTGGAAACCGATGGAAGGTCTGATTTTGGCACCACGCGTGCCTCTGCAACCCTTGAGTCAATCATCATGGACGAAAATGTTAGAACCAGAACGGTTAAAATCATTGAGAAACTGCTACAACCCATTGTTCCAGTTACCCAATCACAACACCTTTCTTAGTCAATTCTCTCTGCAAATAAAATTGCCTTTGGTAAGCTTGAGGTCGTAGTGCTCTCTTGTTGGCCTTTTATAGATGAGAATCAATGCAGCTGCACATGGTAGCCATTATTGCGTGTATTAGCATTGATGTTAACAGTTAAACTAAGTATAAATTCTTTTATACGGTATTCATACTATCAAAAAATTAATTTTGGCCTCACAGATTAATCATATAAACATCAATTTAAGTGATGTTCTGACGTGAATCTGAACATACACATAATGCCAATGACACAAGACACTTTACAATACTTCAACGTCAGTGCATGATTGACGATGCTAATTCTACGACAGTAACTTACTTTATTCTAAAGACTAACTCAATAGTATAAAATGGATTTATAAAGTCAGAGATTTGCAACTAATTTATATATTTTTTAGGAGATATAGACTTCGAACAATTTTAATGACAAACATAACCAAATACACGCAGGTAAACTTCCTTTTTCTTTTACTTCATCAAGTTTTGATTAGCTACGTTGACAGGATTATTCTGAGGTCAATGTTATGTAGAGCTTTTTTCTCAACATTAATAAGACAATTTTTAGGAAGATGTTTTTCATTCTGCGCTGTTAAGAGATATTCTTTTTTTATTGTGAAATTATATACAAAATGTTATAGTCAACCAGAAAAAAGCAACTTTTTTGGGTTAACAAAAATAATTTGGATGTGCTGGTGATAATCTGAAAGGCCGTTGCTGTGTATTAAACCAGCATTCGCGGGTACATGCATGCAATTTCACACAAAAGCATGCAGTGCCTATGTGATGTCTAAAGTAATCATATCATACCTATTTCATAGTTTCGATAATAATAATAATAATAACAATGTTGTGGTGGCATTTCAGTGGAGGAGGGGAAGAAAAGTTATGGTGGAGAATGAAGTTTACCAGACAACAAAAAACTTGAGCCCTAAAGGTTTGGACCAGAAGGTATAGAGATAAGAACTAGTTGGCTCCAGCTTTTCTTTTACGAGACGATAAAATGAAACATTTTGTCATATTGGAGGGGTCGAATCCAAACAATGAGGCTGGCACATGTAATAAACCAAAAGAACATAGTAATGTAAGTTGTCTCATTATGGATAACTTGTGGCTTTTGTTCAACTTATCATGATAGTATTCTAAACACAGATTGAGCCACATGCACTTCACTCTATCCGGTTCTTCTCTGCTGCGTACAGCTAGATTGATTCCTTAGCCTGATTTATTTACTTTTCGTTATACGTGATGTAACACATGTAGTTATTTCAAGAAACTACTGAAACAGATGTAAAACTAGTTCATATAATGCAGCTCCTATTACTTGTAGTATGCCAGAATTTGGAGATTTGATTTCCATCTTTAATGATTAACTATGTCAGGGTCAAATAAAATATTTCCATGAGAAGTAATAATCTTGAATACTAAAAGTTCTTGTCTTATAGTGCCTAGCTAATTAAGATGCACAGGTTGTATTTGTAAAAGACATGTGCAATTTGCAGAAGTGACAGTGAAACCAAAAACAGCTTGTTCTATGTAGTGGCGGATTCTTAAATGTCAGAATGAATAGTATTGATCACCTTGCTGTAGAGTAGGTGTCCTCTGCTTGGGAGGATGAAATTACAGGAGGGTTTTGATTGAAATGCTGATAATACAATGTCCTGCATGCATCTAGAGCCTCAACTGTTCTTTAGTTTTAAGTATTGTAGATAAATGCAATATGGCCATGAATGCTTGGATAATTTCTGTATGGTGTATAAATAAAGAACAAATCCTACAGCTCAGCTCTTACCTATGAGAAGAGAATACAAATAGATGGAGTTACCGAAACTCAATTTGGCTGTATTGGAAGAACTTTTGGTATTCATAACTATAGTATGCAGAATTTCAAAATTTTATTGAACTGGAAGATTCAACACTTGATATAATAGTGAATACAATCAATACTTAGGCACTTATGGCTTTGTTACAGACAGCAGTTGCAGATCAACCTCAGTAGGTTTCGGGTTAGAAGTGGTTGAATCATGTTTTGAAAAGCTAGCATTTTTTACAATAGGATTTTGATTATAGTAGAATAATGGTCTCTGCAGACCTTGTTGAAAAGGTCAGTGTTAGGATATAAATAATGTCTCATTCATGATAAAAACAAGAGATAGACATAAGTTTATATACTTATAAGATACGTAAGATGTTTTTTATAATGATATCAAAATCAAATCTATGATAATTTGGTCCTGAAGCAGAAAATGCCATCTTTCAAAGTCGTTAATCTTCCTGTTCTGGTATTGACCAAAGATTAATCAAGCATTCTATTCTTGAAGTATCTTACAAATACAGATATTTGAAGATTTAATTGAAAAAGTTATGCACTGTCTCTTGTCATTATGTTATCGCAGATGCTCATTCAAGTGATTTCTTTTGTGATATTTCAATCGAGCCTTTATTCTCTATTAGATAGACCTTATACATATACTACATACCAGTTACTCCTATTTTCAACAAAGTATAATAAAAAGCTCCTTGAGTAGTAAGTATAACACCATTGATACCATATGCAAAATTACCTTTTCTAATAGAGTTTGCAGTTTTCACACATAAGATAAGTCATAAAAGTCATGTACTGGAAATTGTCTTTGTAGTGCTTTTTCATCACTCTGTTTCATCAGATCAAGAAACTCAATTGAAACACCAGAAGAAAAAATTCCCGCTATGAACATGGTCTTCTTCCATGCCATGAAATAGCACAATTTCTGCGTTGGCCACCCTTTGAAGCACATGACACCATTGCATCAAATGACTATATGTTATGTTATGTATTTACAACCAGAAAAGTGACGAAATGTAGTAGATTATACAACTATGTCCAACATGAATGTCTATATCAGATATCAAACATTTTCATGTGCTGATGTGTAGACAGTGGACACATCCATGTTCTAAAAGCTACAATGATAACAGAATTATTAAAGAATCATGTAACAGGCAAAAACAGCCAATCAGCTAATCCCAATCAATAAGATGTGACATTATTTTATGGTTCAAAATAAATAAAAAAACTAAGAATGAGAAGAAATGCAATGAATTAACTTCTTTCCTGAAGAATTTATGTTTGGTGTACCATGTCTTATTGGCATTGCATGTAACATCTTTTTTCTGTCAGACAGAAATAAGATCATTCTTAGGCTTAGCTGATATAGTAAAAGTTACAAAAAGCAAGCTGTTGTGTTTTTTAGCCTATTTTGAACAACCAAGTTCCAATCACTAATTTCATCAAAGGTTGATTAAATCATTCACAGTGATTGCTCTGACTACTAGTGTCAGTTTTAAACTCATCTTAGTTACTTTCTAATTTTTTCATTAGTGAAAAATCTTATTTAACCTCATAAATAAATAGTATTTTCTCTATTTCAAAATTTATTCTTTTAACATCATAATCAACGTTTAAGAATTACTTAATAGATATAAACTTAACAAAAATATCTTCTCCTTTTAAAATATTCTGTCTCTCTTTTCAATACAAATAATAGGATGTCATTGGAATTTTTGCTTATATTTAAAATGGCTTAAAAAGGCTAAAGGAACTATTATTTAAAACAAAAAATAAAAAATAAAAAGTTAGAAAAATTATTATTTTGAATGGGGGAGGGTATTATTTGGTAAATAAGTTTATTCAATAACTTGTAAAAGTCTAGTTTCCAATATTTTTTTTTTATAACTATTCATTTCTCCTTTTGATACTTAATAAATCTGTGTTTTACCCCTTTTCAAATAAGGTAGATTTGATTACAGTTTAGACAGTTTAACTACTACTCAAATCAACATATAATGAAATTGTGAAGTTTACTTTTTCTTTTGAATATTGGATAAGATTAATAGTAAAATATACAATATGAAACAAGTATTTTAATTTAAACGAAAAAAAAAATGTAATTAAAATCATTAATTTATAAATAAAAACTTTAATAGTCTAAAATTAATTAAAAAGAACTAAATTATAAATCGCCAATAATATAATTGTATCAATGAAATAAAATAAAATTTGACATAAAATGTCATTTAAATTTGTCTACTTTTTATTTTAGATTTATATAATCTACAACAATTATACGAAAATTAACTCTAACTTTCTAGCTGTGATCAGGTTTTGTCTATCATATTATTCAGCTGGTCCTGGGCTATGCCACTGTCTCATAAGGCTTGCACAAACATGCAATGAAACACAAGTCATTTATGTCCTGCACTCCTATAATTGATTCCTGTACATCTCCACTACATTGAAAAGATAAAGTAACCACTCAGAATTTTTTCACCTTTACATGTATTCCAAAAATAATCTATAAAATTTAATTATGGAATAAAGAATATAAAATGTATAATCCAGAATAAATATTAAACCATTTCATATAATTCAGTGAGGAATAATCTACATATTTATCATTATAAAATGAAATCTTTAAAAAAGAATTCAAAAACATTTTGAAATGTTATTTCCAAGAGATAAGTAAAGGTCATTATAAAATTCTTCCTTCTTTATTCATTTATTCGTTATCATGCTAAATAAGAATATGATTGTTTGTAACTTTAGAGTAGATAACAATACGTTAAAGGTATTTTTTTTTTTATATATATAGAAATGCAAGAATCACTAAGGCAGACAATGGAAGGTTTAGCTTCAAGCCACGAAGTTCATTGCACTAAAGCATACAACCCAAAGAAAATAAGAGAATCAAATAACAGCTTTCATCAGACCCAGAGTACATTATGACCTTAAAGTTTCTTCAAAATGCTACAATAGACACACTGACATGGTAGGGTTTTATTCAAATCAATCCATTTATCTATCTAACAAATACTACAAAATGCTTCTTAAAATTCTAGCAAGTTTCGAAAATGCAATTCGAGGAAAATAAAAGTGCAAACTTCAACACCAAAATATTTTGTTTTTGGCTGCAATTCTTCCATTTTCCTCCAATTTAGTTCCCCGGTAGTCAAGTGTCCATTTCTCAAATGAACAGTCGATGAAGTTGTAGTAACCACCATGAATAGAGAGTTCTTTATTCGCCACCTTTTCTTCTATCCAGGGGTAAGTAAGTAGGTTTAACAAGGAATGGTTGATTGATTCCTGCATAAGATGAACATTTAAAGCCTTAAACTTGAAAGTATTCAACATTTTGCATGATTCCTAGTACTTTTGCAAGACAAAACTCAAAGAAATACACTTTTGTTCCTAAAGATGCAGATCCTATTTTTACAAGGGAAACATAAATAAGGTGTTTGATTTGTCAACATGAACTTCAGTTAAAGAGTTAGGACTGTCAGAAAATAGGGCAGAGTGATTCATCGAGGCATCTTTTCTTTTTGACTGATTTCATTTCTACAATGCATTGGAAGCCAATACAGGAGTCAACATTCGCTTCCTAGTTCCCCCAATCCCCAATTATCCATTACAATCAATCATGTATTTTTAGATACAAAAATCCAAAACTAGGGAGAAAAAGCAACAGAAATCATAATGCAAACACACACATCAAATCTAAGAACAAAAATATATATCACCTTCTCACAATGCGTGCACTGCTCATCAAAGCTGAGGTTAGAAGCAGCAGCCTTGGCTTTTGTTCTTGCCTTCTTCCCACCAATGACCCAACTTTTTATAAAACTACAAGTGGAAAAATATATTTTCAATTTAGATATGTATGTCACATTTCATTCAAAAAAGCATAAGGACAACCAAAATCTACAATTAAATACCTTTTTTCAACATCATCATCTTCCATACTCATCAGGGCACGTATACCACCACAGCAGCTGTGGCCAATGACTAAGATGTTTTCAACCTGCAATGAATGAAAGAACAAATTTTAGAGCTCTCGGACCAGAAATTTAGAAAGTTATTAGAATCTTATGCAATCAAGTGTTCCACAGATATTTCTTGCAAGCCATGTCTTATGAGATGTTATTATAACGGTTGACTACGGTTGTTCCCAATTTCAATAAAGTATTTTGCAATCAACTTAGCATTGCTGCTATAAACAAATAAGACAAAAAACTCATTCCTCCAGCCTCATTTCTGAAACTTAATATTAAAATTCAATCTCTCCATAAAAGTTATACTTATCATAAAATCAGTCAATATTTAACAAAAGTCATTTTGAACTTAAAAAAACTACACAATCCGCCAGAAGAAACTGAGAATAATTAAATAGATGATAGATAAAGTAACAAAAGCATTAGAAGTTTCAAATGATGAGGATAAATCTTGCCTTACACTTTTTAAGTAAAAAAAAATGCTTACCAGAAGGGAGTTCACAGCAAATTCCAGTGCGGCATTTGTTTCTGAGGGTCCACTCTGCACCGGGAAAAAGGAATTAGAGGAAGGGTATCTCTTTCGTTCAAACTTTAGCAATGATAATAATATTGTCAACACAGGCAGCCAAATCAATTGCAGTGAGACTTGTACCTCAAAGGTAGGAACCAAATTAGCGATATTGCGAATCATGAATGCTTCTCCTGGTTGAAATCCCAGGACAGTAGAGGGGCATACCCTAGAATCTGCACAAGCAATAACCATGAACTGTTCTGGCAATTGTTAGTAAAGAATGATTATTTGTAAATGCTTCAGTAGACAACTTGAAATGAACTGAATGGAATAAGAAACAAACCATAAATGATAAATTAATAAATAACCAAAGACTTGGTCGAAAGGGTTGGTAGGTAAAATAGAAGACAGAAGACAGAGGTCAATTACCTTTGGTGTTTGAACCTTAGCAAGATTTTCAAAGTGATCAATGTCTTTCCTGCCATAAACAGTATATATAAGCTTCTCCCTAAACTAGGCATAAAAAATGAACATTTAAAATAAGGGCTTTNTGAAGCTTACAAGTATTTATTCTTTTTAAAATTTAGAAATCTGTCTTTNAGGTCATTAAATATATCACACCCATCTTCNGCATCAACTAAAGTATTTAGCTTGTTGTTATTAAGTTTCTCTGTAAATCCCGGAGGCCCCATTGAAGCCTTTAAAGTGCAACCTTGGTTTCTCCTGTAAACATTAGAGCATCATATAGAATGCACGTAAAAAGAAAAGGAAGAATTGATCAATTAGTTAATTGTTTTTACTTCTAAGAAATAGCTGCAAAAACTGTAATCTATTCAGACAAATATTAGAATTAGGGCCCGAACATACTGAATACACGGAAGGAAAACTAGATCTGCATACTCATTAATAGATTGTGTATAAACAGATTTAAAGTTATCAAACAGGAGAAGACTGCAATATCAATAAGCAATTAAGCACANGGAATCTGCAATTCTGTGTAACCTAAATCAGCTAGGGANCAGAACGGAGAATACTCAGTTTCATCCATTAAATTCGTTTTCAACTCAACGTTTAGGGGATATGCAAAGTTTATAACCATTTTCATTTATCTTTGCTAGAATAGCATTTACAAATCTACTATGAAACTTGAAAACGAAGTAAAGATTGAATCTTGCAAGTTTCAGCTAATTACACTAGCTAGGAACGAACACCCAAGACATGAAAATCAAGACAAGAGTAGAAAGTAAGAGAACCGAGCACGATTGAAGCAGAGGAAGATGGGCACTGACCTAAATGCCGTGAAGAAAGTGAAATGGGTATGGTCAAAGTTCCCCTTTTTCGGCGCGGCGCAACCAAAGATCTGCTTAGCTATAATGATCAGTTCATTCACAATTCACAAGCAGAATAACAAAATGGGCACGAAAGAGATAAAACACATGAGATGTGAGTACAGAACAATAAATACCGTTGATGTGGCAGGTTTGGAAGCAAAGGGATCAGATGAAAGAGAGAAGGATGCAGGAACTGCCATTACTGAAATGAAACTGAAATGAAGGTGGAAGTGTGAATAAAAGAGGCATTTTTCTGTTGGGAATTAAAATAGTAGTTGGTGGGTGAAGTTGGTTGGATTTCCTCCAAGAAAGACGGAGAAATCAAGGTATTTAAACAAAGGTAAAAGGGACAACAAAAAGGTTATTCCTTTGCTCCTCCACCACCAGTTACCCATGATGTTGTGATGGTACTCTCAACCTTTGCTTTTGACTTTCTGACCTCTCTTACAGATCACAATTCCATTTTAGCCCACCAGAGGATAAGACCAAGTAAATTTTTGGAAAGTTCTAGAATATTACATATGTACGGTGAAAATAGAAAGTACCCTCCAAAGGAAATGCACGTATAAGCCTCTGATCATATCAGATCAATCATACACCCTATTTCTACTGTTACTGATCTACTATTTCTTCTGATAAGTAGATTTATAGGTTTTGAAAATATGTTTTTTTATTATTATTATTATTATTATTATTATTATGAGTTACATACAGTTTAAATTATTTCATTGTTTTTTTAATATTAATGATAACAGAGTATATGAAATGAGATAATAAATTCAATTTTTAATATTGTAGAAAAAAAATTCAGATGTGTGACCAGTCACTTCTGGGTGATATGAGAATCATTTAAAAAATATGACAAATCAATGAAAATAATTGAAAGAAGTAATATTTGAAATAGTACGTGTCTTATTATCTAATCACTATGCATGAATGGCCTAAAATTGAGATTCGTTTATAAAAAAGTAATTTGACCAAAAGGGAATTAGAACCTTAGAAATTCTCTAGAGTTTATATTCAAGAAGTCCTCAATGATATAAAACTAATGATATAAAGGATTTGAACTCTTCAATGATAAAACACAGGGATGGAATTAGATAGGATGAAATAAAGAAGAGATGAATATGTCTTCTTCTTTTTCAATTTGTTAAAGAAAGTAAGAACAATGAAATAATTTTTGGTAAATCTCACCTTTAATTTTTTTATTTGTATAATTTTATGTATTTTATTTTTGAATTCCTTTGTCCTCTGCTGCTTTTCTTCTTTATTTTATTCCCGCGTAAACAGAGCAAAAGACGACAAGAAAAAAAAGCATGGAGAATCTTTGTCTTTGAGGTTGTAGCTCTCATTTAGCCAAGATGTCTATTTATATGCATTACACGTGTAAAATGATGAAAAACTGAATACAATTGTTGCAAAAAAAAAAAAGTTAAGAAATGAAACTGCAATAGCACAGATTGAGGCAGATTCTAAGGGTGTAAACATTGATGGAAGTGTTGGCAAAATTTTAACTAATTTATTACACGCCTTAATTTGACATTGTTTTCACTTAGCTTTAAAAAATATATACATAACATAAGTAATTATACGAGAAATGCTAATAAAAAAAATAGTTAACATTTTTTTACCAAAAACAGTCATTGAAAAAACTAAATCTTGTAATTTACAACGTAAAAGCATTACTTTTGTAGTCAACAAAACATTTTACTTACAGGTCGAAAATGGTAGTAATTAAGTTGAATTTATATTCAGACCAGAAATGGGCTTAATGAATTTATCTTAAAAAGATTAAAAAACTGGAAATTTTACAAGAAAAATAACTAGAAATAAAAGGTTAAAATTTAATTTCGACCAATTTAATGAATTTGAACCGAATTAAGTACATAAGCATGCGAATCCAAGCAGCTTAATCAAATTGAAAGAATCCAACCCTAACGATTACTAGGAAAGGTTTGGGTCTACAAGCAACAACTTATAGATGAAGTTGGATTGGGCTTTTCTTTTAGCCCAAACCAGCCTTTTGTTTAGTCCAATTAAAACATAACGAATGAAATTAACTCATAATAAAGTTTATGAACAGAAAAATTTCTAATTTCATACTTTGTAAAACAGGCATAATCGTTAATACGTATTTTAACAAATAAATCAGTGTTTCAGTGTAATTTTTAAGAAAGTGGCGCACGACGAAGGAAAAATGGACAGAAAAGCATGTTCAAACGCAGACCCACTCAAATTAGGATGTTTGGTTTGGGTCAGAACATTTTCTTGGGATGACCGTCGTGAGTCTGATAAAAGACTGTACGAGGGACCAAACCACATGGAAAGAGAAAAATCGACATAGTTCAACATATTTATAACATCCCTTTAATTATTAAACACGGTTAAAAAACTATTGAAATTCAAAATGAGAATATATTAATAACATTTTTTAATTAAAACTTTCCATTTGTTAGGATTTAGTAATAAATAAACGGGGCAAACATCCCCACACAGAAATAACAATCCTTTGAGAGGAAGAAAAGAAAAGAAAAAAACTCAAGATTGATTTTTGCACAGCAGAAAGCAGAAATTTTTCTGCTGAATCCTTAACAAGATTCAAACGCTGAAAGGAAATAGAGGACTAATACTGATTTTTGCTTAAAATCATGCAGAGGACTAGAAGCACCAACCAAAATAACTAGATCAGCCTGTTTCTGGAAGCGAACAAAAGCACAGGCACAGGAACAACAGTTTAAAAGATACAAGTATTATTAGGTACAAATCCAAATAGTAAATAGGTAAATCTTTTTAAAAACAGATGCTCTTTAAGCACATGAAATGATGAAATGAAATTGTGGATGATATAGTATGAGACATTTCATGAATCCCAATCAATTTCAACCAACAGTAAGGAGTGTGTAGGAATGTAAATCAGTGTCCTTAACCAACACCATACTAACAGTACAACCAAAGACCTAATGTTATACACACACCAAAACACATTGCATTTTAAAAAACACTACTTTGGTGAAATGAAAAGAGAGAAAATCTTCTTGAGAGAATTTCAACTTCCTTCAACTTTTCCCATTCAGTACATTGTTCAGAAAGTCTCTCTCTGTCGAAACACAAAATTACCAAAGCAGAACCCAATAGAGAAAACACATGAAAACAAACAATGCAGGATGGTGCATGACTGTCACACAGAGAGTTGAAGTTAAGGACTAATTACTGAATGTGATTGTTAAAAGAGAGAAAGAAAGAGAGAATGAGTAATATATCCTTTCTGAACAGAACAAAACAGAACATGAGAGAAAGAAAAGAAATATTCCCAGATACTTATTAAAAGACTAACATAAGAAGAACAAAAAAGGAGGGTGGCCAAGCTAACACTAATGACCCTTAACCTTGTCATCTGCAACAGCATTCAGAATGGGTAAGCTACTGAGGAACTCGTCCAGCCCTTCAAAAAATCCAATCCCTTCAATATTATCCTCAGCATTCCCATTTTCATTCCCTTCATCCACTTCATGCAATGACTCCTCCACCTCATTGCTGAACTCTACATTCAAATCTAACTTCCCCACGTTCCTCTCACTCCTCCTCCGAGAACCACCCAACGCACCCTTCTTACCAGAATCTGCCGCCGCCGCCGCAACACCGTCACCGTCACCGTCCGCAACCTCACCACTCTCCACATTCCCATTAACATTCCCCTCATCACCACCAGTATGACTATGAACCCCTCTCCTAGGCCTCTCAATCGGTTCCCTCCTGACATCACCACCATTACCATTTCTCCTCTTCCTCCCCCTCTTCCCCGTCCTCTTCTTCGCCATTCCCTTCTGATTCCCGCCATGCCAATCATCATCGTCGGAATCGTCCTTCGTTGTGTCGGAACCCTCCGCGAACTCCGCAGACGCGTCATCGTCGTAGAAAACATAAGGCCCCTTCCGGTGCTTCCCACTCTGCCGCACCTCCCCTTTGAAAGCGCAAGGAATCAAAGGGGAAAAAGGGTTCCACTTCGAAGAAGAACCGCTAATGTCTCTAAAATCTCCAGAAAACCCTACAGGGAAAAAACCCCAACTGCTAAACGAGCCAAAACCATCTTTCGGCGGCGACCGTACCACCACCGCATGAAACCCCCTCCGACAACTCTGACACCGCAACGTACAATCCACGTACACCTTCGGATACTCGTACATAACGTAACAATAAGGGCATGCGGTCCAGAAACTCGCCCCTTCGCTCCCGGTCTCACTCGCCCGAGTCAACTCGTTCGCATTGTCCTCCTGACTCGGCACCTCCACCTCCTCCTCCACCCAAGCCCTAGGGTTTTTTTCCCGCTGAGGGACTTGGTACGCGGTCGTGGTCGGGTTCGGGTTTAAGTTTGGTTGCGGAGGTTGAATCGGGAAGAAGGCAACCGGAGGAGCGGGAGGTTGCGGCGGCGGTGGAGGAGGCGGAGGAGGAGGAGGAGGCGGGGGTGGGGGTTGAGTGAGGAGTCTGAGTTGGTTGTCGTAGAAGGCTTTCTTGGCGGAGTTGGAGAGTACGGACCAGGCGTCGTTGACGAGAGTGAAGGCGTGAGCGGCGAAGGCAAATGGGTTGTGGTGAGGGTCGAGCTGGGTGACGAGGCGGCGGTACTGGACGGCGATATAGTCGATGTTCTGAGTGTAACGGAGGACTTGGAGGATGGCGTACCAGTCGTGGTGGTCGTTGATCCGTGCCTCGCCGGCCATGAGGGTATCGATAACCGTAAGAAGAAGCTGGGTGGGCTCGTATCTCGGGTCGGACTCTCGGGCCCGAATCGCAAATGAGCGAGCCCCCTGCAAGTCACGTGCGCTTAAAACCTTGTTCGCCGTGTAGAGCCAGCGCTCCGCCTCCCCTCTCGTCCCTCCTCCGTGACCCTCCATTCCCAATCAAAAACCGAAACCGCTTTCTTTCTGTGCTACTTCCTCACTCCCTTACACACATTGGAACGAGTAAGATACTGAAGAGGGCGTTTTGGTAATTGCAGTGGGAATTGCAGAAACGAGTTTCACATGGCCGTTCACTGCTGACATCGACATTGACCTTTCTCACACACGAACAAGAACAACCCTCTTCATCTTCTACCATTCCTCTTCCTTCTCCCATATCTCATATATATGCCTTCTTCAGACAAAGACAAACTATGTTTCACGCTGGGTCCCACCTTCCCACGTTTGACTTCCCTCCTCAGATAAACGCTGTCGCTTTTAATTTTTCATTCTATTTTTAATTTCCACTTTACATTATTTTATTCTAAACCATTTTTCAGTTTTCAGTTTTCTAAATTTTATTTAAACGTTCTTCAAGTTAATTAGAAACGCTGCATGTCACTGCCTTGTCGGTCATACTCCTTTTTTTTTTTATCTATATTTTTTTTAAACCTGCTAAATGTAACTTCCACACACTAATTAATGTACTTAAAATATTTATTCAACACAATTAATGCAAAGTACTCAAATTAAATATTTTTTATACTTTTAAATGCATTTTTATTATTATTTTCCTACTTTTATTACCTTATTAAATATCTCCGCAAACATTCATTGTCGTTTTTTGGTGTTTTAAATCATCGGAAAATGCATGCAATTTGTGAATTTTACCATGGGAACTATTTTTTTTTTAAACATCTTTTTTTATTCACAATAAAAATTACAAGAGGTAAAATCCTAAAGTAAGTAAACAACTAAGTGAAATTTGATTCTGAAAATTATAGTATAAGGAAAAGCAATTTGGTACCAGAAAAAATCCACACCAAACAATACTTTACAGAAATTAAAACTCATGCCTATTTTATTTGGAATCGCCAATCATTAACGTTAAACAACAGTGATGTTATTACGTGTGAAATCCTCCACCGTCCATTTAAACAACTAATAGTAGTAATAGTACTCTCAATATTTTGGGAAAACTATAATTCGCCGAAAAAAAAATAACAATAGGGTATTTTTGTCATTTCTTTTCATAAATTTGACCTAACCAAGACCCTTCGAGAACGATTTCCTTTTTTTGGATTAATAATCTTTTTATTTTCAATTTAAAGAATAACAAAACAAATAAGTTTCATATAAAATAACTACATCCAGTATGTAATTCACTGTTCAATTGATTAAATCTATCAATTCATGGTCATTGAAACTTCATTTTTCATAATTCAAGCTGCAAAAAATAAAATAAAAACACCTTTTTTTTAAGTTTTACGCATGGAATTTACATAAATTGAAAGCAAAAATACTAAGGCTTAAAATCATAAATTTTACTTTAACTAATAACAATCAACTTGAAAAACGATAATTTTAAAAATGCATGTTACATAAAACAGTTCATTTACGGACAAAAATTAAAGTTTTTCCATTGATGAAGGATTGGATTGAAAGTAAATCGCCTAACGATGAAGTCATATAAGGTTAAAGATCAAGATAATAAATTGGATCTGAAAAATAAATAAATGAGCGAAGAAAAGTATTTAAACTAATTAACAGAAATTGAAAAAAAAAATGAATTAATGTGCATGATGAAACGGCTTTTCTCAATAATTATTATTCGTAGGCGTTTTAGAGTTTTTTTAGTATTTCTATTTTTTTTTTCTTGGACCCCTCTATTCCAATAGTGAGTATTTTAGATTTATAGGAATTTTTTTTTTAATTTTTTTTATTCAAACAATGGATCCTATGCAAGAATTAAGACAAAATAAAAGAAAATTGAGAATTATCATAGCAACTATGTTTGGTGTTTGGGGGTCAATTACAACTCATGTACATTCTCGGGTGAATTAAAAATTTTAGACAAATTTTTGAAGGAGTTAATTAGGATTAATAAATTAACGTCTTACTAATAAATGCACGGAAAACATTTATTAAAGTTTTAATACTTTGAGTTAATGTATTAAATATATTTTGATTGAGTATTTTCTGCTTTTATTACCACCTTAACAAATATTTATTCACCCGTTTCCTTAATCTTAATTGCATCGTATATTACTTTTATATATATATATATATATATATATATATATATATATATATATATATATACAAAAAAAAAAACTCAACTTAAATATGGTTATGAAATAAATTAACTAGTTTTTTTATTTATGGTGAATAACGTTTAAGAGAGGCATATTTGCCTGGCAAAGAAAAAAAAGGTGAAAAAAAATGAAAATAGTGTTATTAAACGTGAATATTCTGAGTTATAATTATTTTAATTTAATTAATATTTTGAAGTTTAATTTTTAAATATATATAAGCATTGATAGTTTCAATAGAAAGAACCCTTTATTCTCTGGTGTGTGATATGATTTGAAGATGGTTTGTCAAGATACTAATAATCAGACCCATTGTTCTCAACCGTGGTTGTCACAGTTGTAATAATTAAGAAGACAAAAAATAAACACGGAAAAAGAAAGTGGAGAAAAATAATAAAAAATGTTTTTTTGAATTAAATGAAGTGAATAAAAATAAATAAATAATTAATCATATATTTATTTGTTATTTTATTAATATTATTTCAATTATTTATTTTATTATAACTAGAATGAATACACGTGTATTCACACTTTTTATTACATTAAAATAATATATAATTTCATTGTTTTTATGATTAATTAATTAAATGATACAATTTATATATATACATAACTATAATTTTGTGAAAATAATATTAAAAATTATATAGAAGTTGTTAAAAAAGTTATTCAATTATCTATTTTGTTAAATCAATAAATTATTTTTTATTTATTAAAAAAGTAAAATTGTTTCCTTAAAAAAGACATGTCATGAAAATTTTGTGTATCCAAATAAATAAAAAAATATAAATATTAATAAAAAATTAATAACATATTCAGTTATATTAAAATTATAGTTAAAAACATAATCGTTTGTGAATCTACTGCGAAAAGTTTAATTTACTTGTATTTTATATAACTAATTCTTTCTCTCTCTGTTTTTTTTTTTTCTCCATGGATGGAATAAAAGAGAGCATCGATAATTCTAATAGCTATTGAAGTTGTAAATTGATTCGTTTTATACTCTGAAAATTAAAGAATCTTATCTTTCACGGTTCCACCAATGACATCATATTGTATTCCACGTGCTCTCGGAAAGTGAGATCAATATAAAACACCTGGCAAGAAGTTTAACACCTTAGTTTTATAATATTTTTAATTGGAGTATGCTCATATAACAATAAATTTAAGATTTTAAGTCTTGAATAAAACTTGATTCACAAAAGTAAAAAAAAATATATATTAAAAGTAACTTTTAAGACCATTATATTATATATATATATATGATTTTAGAAATGATGTGACCGTACTTGAGCACCAATGGGAGTTTATTTTCCGCCACCATTTATTACGTACCACTAAAAAGTAATATATAATTTTTGGATAATAATATTTAGATAATATTTTTTTTGACAATATTTGAACGTTGATTACGTGTCAATATGTGATTGATCAAAAATTACTTTACAATCAATAATAATAATCATAAACATTATTGTGGAGTAATTTTTGACCAATCACATATTGACACGTAATCAATGTTCAAATATTATCAATGTTATCTAAATATCATCTCCATAATTTTTATTAATTGCTTTTATTGTAATAAATAAGCAGACGTAGACATCATCCTATAATTTTATATTATTAAATTAGGTGAATTAGGTTTAAAATTTATTTAATATGATATTAAAGTTTGTTTTAATAATATTTATTGTTTTTTAGTTTATTCTATCATTTATTATTAAGAGATTTATTATGTTATTTATCATCATCACATTGACAACCTATCCTAGTAGACACAATCAAAGATAACTAATAAAGAATTAAGATGGTTAAAACTAGGATGCTGATAAACAAATGGCAACATTTCAGGTAAAGTCTCTGGTAAACAATATATACAAGGTTAAAACTAAGATGCCGAGTTCCTCATTAATGTTATATGAAGATGAATGTGGTGTGGACATAACATAGGTGTAATAAATATTCTGGGATGTAGAAGATAAGGTGGCCCTAGAAGATCTAACCACTACAATCCCTCAATTTATGAATATCAAATAGTTTCATTACACAAGGAAAATCAGCAATTAAAAAGTATGTAAAAAACAATTAACATACTTTTCTTAGCCAAATCTAAACTTAAACATACTAATAAAACAAATAAAACTTTCAGTTTATGACATAAATAAAACTAATAAAATTTTAAGAACATTAATGCATTTCAAAATTATTCGAAGTCCAAAACTCAAATCTAATTACATGTACTGAAATCAGTCTAAATCAATTTCTTAAGACCCACGATTTTCTAGTTCAAAACTTTAATTACATAATTTAGGACAAAATTAAAATTTGTTACCTGTATACTAAATTATTTAAAGATTGAGGAGAAACAAAATAAAATAAAACACATACTGAGTTGCTTATATCACTTCGGGGTATTCGTACCTTGACCATCAACATTTAAGATCACTCTTAAGGTCTTGAAATGTTTTAATAATAATCTTTAATTAACACATTAACCATATTCAATTCATTCAATACAGGCATGATTTTATCTCACACATAATATGATTTCAATATGAAATCAAATTGTAGTGGAAAACATAAAATCTTTAAATCTTATCATTAGGGTTTTATTAATTTGAGAAAAAACTTAAATTATGGTTCAAAATATTTTTAGAAAAATTCCTAAATTCATAATTAATCAAATTTAAAAGTTTAATCAGCTTTTTATTTTGGTGGACACAGAAGACATGAAAAAAAAAGGTAGAATTTTTAAAACTCAAATTAAAAGTACAAACATACTTAATATGTATTGTGTACAGCATGCTCCCAAAATGGGACAAAAGTTTGATGAAAATCTACTTAGATAACTCTAAAAATCGTACAAAAGTTTGATGGAGATCGAGTTAGATAATCATGAAGAGAAAGAAACCCTAAAGACTCTCTTTAACATATTATTATAAATAATTAAACCAACCTCAGCCAGTTAAAGGTTGATTTAAGTAATTAAACAATCATTATAAATGGATTAATTCACGCACGTGTATTAAATTCTTACACATTTCTGAATAAATTATGTTAATTTGAATTACTTTAATATAGTTTACTTTAGAGGTTGACACTTAAAAAAGATAAAAAAGAAGTATGCAAAGGGATTACTACAAATGGCTAGACATGAGATCACATCAGTTGTCATTATATCTGTACGGAAAAAGAATATATAAGAAAATGAAAAAAGAAAAACTTTTTAACTAGAAAAAGAAATAAAATATAGAAAATACTTATTTTGGTAAACACCATAAAAGGGTCTTTATTTCTCCTATCTAAATTCGAAAGTGAGCAATAGCAGCCAGAAATTGGAAAACAGACACCCACGCTACTCAGATATTTGTTGGTATAACCCCAACTCTTGGAAACATCATCCACTCTCTTCTCTTTCACCACTTCATTCACCAAACATCCTAATCATCCATTTCTGGTAATATAACAACAAAAGCTACCTAGGTAAGGTAAGCCTTCATGTCTTCCCTTTTACTCTTCAAACTCAAACACACACTTAATTTTCTCACAGATTCCTTGCAAATCAGTCCTTTTTTCTTTCTCTCTTTCTTTTGCATATGTCTTAATTTGTTGGTTGTTCTTTGAAGATCTATCATAGTACATATCAAAAACTGTTTTGTCTGAAATTAACCAAAACCCCCTACATACCGTACATGCACCTGTATATTTCGTTTTCATCCTGATCTGCTGAATTTTGAAACACTGACATGTGTATGGTTATGTGGGTTGGAATTTGGATGATTATGAAATTGTTTGAGAGTAGAATGGCAAGAAAGAAGATACCGATCAAGAAGATCGACAACATAAACGCGCGGCAAGTAACATTCTCAAAGAGGAGAAAAGGTCTTTTCAAAAAGGCTCAGGAACTGTCAACTCTCTGTGATGCTGAGATTGCTCTCATAGTCTTTTCCGCAACCAGCAAGCTCTTTGAGTACGCCAGTTCAAGGTATTTCTCTGTCCGTACCATTATCTTCTTTCCTTTTTTCTTTTTTCTTTTACCATTTTCTATTTTATTATCTGCATGACTTATAACTTATCCATTTTTCATGCTCTTCTGTCTCTCCTTTTGCCTTTTCTTTCTATGCACACACATAGATTCATATGTTTCATCCATACATGATGCCAAGCTTTTGTAAAATTCTTTGCATAACTCACTAATAATATAACCACCATGAAATAACTAAGACTAAAATAGGAATATACAAGTGATATTTATATTAATATTTCAAGAATGTGTTTTCTATACTATGATTCAATTATAAATTATTGTATGTTGACTTTTAGTAATATCTATTTTAAAGTTCTGTATAAATTGATTATCATAAGTAGATATCACTGTATATTTTTACAGCATGAAATTAAAACATTAAATTTGATTTTACCGTAGTGTTAATGATAGCCAATATATGCTGTTTTTTTTTAGCTTTCTGATTTTGCAATTCACTAAACAAACAGTTCTCTATATACCTAAACAAAATGCTTTGTTTACAATCTTTTTCTTCTGAACTCATGCAACTTTGTTTTTCCATAAACAGTTTATTTTTTCAGGTTATGTTCTTAAGCTCTAATTAATTACATATTCAACTGTCTAGAATATGTTGATTTGGAATGCTTGATTAAAATTTAGTATTTTTAAATTTAGATGATAAAAACAGTAGGAGTTAAAACTTTATTATATGAAAGATTTCTCGTATTCTCGTAAAACAGCCAAACAAAATACGAAAGTGCTACTTTAATTTCATGGCAGTCCATTATCTGAACATAACTTTCTATGTGAAATTTAAAACTGAGATTTTTAAGTTCATTTTGTCAGGAAAGTTGATACCTGATGTGAGAGATGTGGATCTAATGAGTGTATATATATATAAAACATTTCACATTTCCAACCCAAAACCTTAAACCTTAAAATAACGAGTTTGTTAATTTGTCATTGCTTTAACATATTCTCACCTCTTATATTCCTTGGTGCTCATGTCTCCATATCTTCGTTTTTAATATCTCAAGCAATAACCAAACATCCTACGCTTAGAAATGAAAGAATTAAGAGAAGGTTATGTCTAAATCTAAGAAAAATGCATTAAATATAAGTTAAAAAACATGTTAAATATGATAAGTAAAACAAAACACGTCAAAGTTGTGCAGACAATTTTGTTATGAAACAGAAAATCCTCTATCTACAATGTATATTGTGTTGCTTCTTTTCAATCATCCAATCTTTATCGGGGTTTCTGCAAAGGTTGTTTGATGGAAGCATGAAATTTGTTCTAAATAACTAGAACGCTTGACATAAGACTTTCTTCGTGGCTTCTCATGAACACTGTTAAAAGTGGGTTTTAGGCCTAACTCAACCCAACCAAACCGGCTTGTAAAAACCGACTTGTAAGGTGAGGTTTGCACATGTGCACTGGTAATCCATCTCTAATTGTCCAATTCTTCCCATTGTTTGAAACTCTATCAATAAACCAGAACTTGTTTTTCTAACCCTTCATGGCTCTTGCCCAGGGATGAAGGTTTGAAGCATTCCGAGTTTGGATTCTCCCAACTCTTATAGTTTTTTGGCAATGGTTCCACCATCGGAACATTGACAGATTTGGATCACTCCCTCGATTTCTCAGCTTCTTGAACAAAACTAAAATATAAGCAATGATTTCAAGACGAAACAAACAAAGAATGAAGGAAACCAAGGATATGATCTTATATACAATTCTATGAGAATTGAAGAAAATGGTTTTAACTTGCTAAATTGTAATAGCAAAAGCTGTATATGCACTTGCGTGGATTACTTGCTGCTATTAAGACAATCTCTTGTGCTTTGGTAAATATAAGAGAAATATAGGGAATGCGTTGAGAAATTACATAAATTTTCAAATCTGATTTATGAGAAAGCAGTAAAAATGTCGTATAATTATACTTATAATTGATAATAAAGTTAAGTCAATTATGTTTATGTGTTCATATTGATACATATTGAAAGAGAAAATTATAAAAGAAAAGTATTTATCTATTTACTAATTCTTTCTTTTTTTCTTGTTGGAATTATATATATCCAATTGATATGAGAAGGAAGAATTATTCTTCATATATTTCTCTTCTATCATTTTTGTTAACGGTTAAACATTTCTGTCCTTATCATTTTATTAACCGTTAACTGTTTTTTTTTTCTTGTTTTTTCTTTTTCACAAATTAGGTACAACTTCATTCTTAGTTTTTTTGCTCAATTATAACAACCCGTCTTTTAAAAAAATATATATATTGAAGTGATAGAGAAGATTAACATGATTTGTTTTAGAATGAAATGTGGAATTTTTAACTAAATATATTATATTTTATTTACTAATAGGAATCCTTGAAGACCAGAGATGCTAAAAGGGTTTAAATTTGAGTAAATTTAGCTTACTATTAGTTTGACTCGAGTTGAAAAAAAAAATATTTTTCTTAAATGTAGATTAAACTGAATCTTATTTCATTAATTCTCAGGTCAAATAGGTTCTTTGAAAATAGATTAACCCGTAACCTATCATTTACTAACCCCTTATTTATTCTTTTTACCACTTTTTTATTACTTTTAACTATTTTGTAGGTTGATAATTTGATCTTTCAAAGACTAAAATGTTCAATAATTAATATTTAAATAGTTTGGATGTTTAATTTTTTTTTTATTAAATCATGTAGATTAACATTATAATTTTCAACTAATATCTTAATGATGATATTTAGTGAAATAAGTGAACAATTTGATTGTATTATTATAAAAATAAGTCGAATCAATCTATTTTGATTTTACTACAAAATATATATATATATATATATATATATATATATATAAATATAAATATAATATCGTTAAGTGAGTCCATCCTTTAACTTACCAGTCTAAAGTGAGTCGAGTTGGAATACAAAATTTTTTGTTCACAGAAAAGAAAGTTAGATTGAGTTGACTCATTTTCAATTGTGGTAAACCAACTAGTGTGATCTGGATTGACTCACTTTGATACATCTATTTAAGACTTGTAAGTTTTTTATTGGTTATTGCTACAATTCTCAAAATTTTTGAAATACATCAAGCTCTCTAATATGTCAACCACTCTTGATTGTCCTTCTCAATCTCCGCTTAAGAATAAGAATGAGAACATTCTTAACTACATACCACTCTTGGCTAACATTACTTTTAGGAGATTGTTTTCAACTCCATCCAAATGCCCATGGAAGAAGGTGTTTTCACATTATGTTAGTCCAACTCTAAGATTGACTTTGCTATTAGAGTAAGTAAGACCTTACGTTAGGAGTTTAAGAATGAATTAAAAGTCTTACATTTAATAGAAAATGAAAAAGTTGAGTGATATATAAGAAAAATAAGACGAATAAACATTCAACCTTATAAGATTTCAGTTGAATATAATGTTATGTTTTTTGTATGAACAACTTATATCTTAGATGTGGTCAATTTATTCGTCTATTCGATAACAGATAATATACTAATTCCACAAACTCAAGTCCAACAAATCTTAAAGAAAAGTTCATCTTTTGCACCAAAATGTCTTCGAACTTGTAATGTATATATCCTAACCCTATACACTAGTGTCGTCAATATGTATATTCATGAAAAATATACTCTACACTAGTTGTGGCATTATCAAGTGCACATTAATGTAGAAAAACTTTTTTATATCAGTTAAAAAAAAAAATTATATCGATTTCAGAACTAGTATAGAAGCAGGGGTGTAGAAAGTTTCACTTTTTATACCGTTTAAGGTCACAACCAATATAAAAAGTGTCTTCACATTATACCTTCAACAGGCCATCTCTCATTTACGTATACTGGAGTCATTCTCACACATGAATAGTATGATCCATCACACGAGAAATGAAAAGGCAAAAAACATAGTCAACCAATGCACACAATACATCATGTTATAGAATCATAAAACATTTTTAGAGAACAAAATAGGATTTTGGGTATAGGGAGGTGAAGCGAAGAACAACGTCGATGCCGACAAGGCTTCTTTGGTGACCAACATTGTCAACAACCTTGAGGAGAAATAATGGTGTATGTCTTGTGTTGGCCTTGATTCGGTTGAAGATGAAGATGGAAGAAAAATAACCACCATGCAAATGCATCACTTCAACCATTGTGGATTTTGGGTGGAGATTAGAAGAATAACCCTAAACACTATAATAACAATAAAAAAAACTTACTTTTTACATCGATTATAATTAGAACAAATGTAGAAAATCTTTTAAAACATTATAAAAGTGTCATTCCATCGCTTTCTATATTGATTATAATTTTAACTGGTATAAAATTTTTTATTTTTTATTACAAAATTATCATCACGCTTACTTTTATACATATTTTAATACTAACTAATATAGAAAATTTCACATTATTTACAAAATTATCACTATATAACTTTTTTATACTTGATGCATTAAAATGAGTATAATACAGTGTATTTTTACAATGACAAATTACCTTGATGGATATAAAGATTTCATCCTCTACTTTCCTATATGTCACCACTTCGAATGATAACATTTTTTTTTTTTTTGCGAATTAAATTGGTGAGTTTTACTTAGAATAGAATGCATGAAACACTTGATAGTGCATGGATCTTGTAGCATATGTATGATTCTCCAGTAAATACATTATTTATATATATATGATTACAACAATAAAAACAAGATTTGATCTTAGATTACAACTCTCCTATCTAGACCTTCACCAGTAAACTATTATAATGAATTTAATATCTAATATATTTAATTAGTATGTGATCATGCAAGCAATAGCATATGTGCCTTTTGTAGAATAATACCTTCCCTGATTTATTGTATTTTATCTCTGAAGAAAATTATCTATGCATGAACAAGAATCAAGTTATATTTTCCCTCAGTTAAGTCAGATAAAGAAATCAAATTGCTCGATTAAATTATATCAAGTATATTTAATAAAATCAATGAGAGTATGGTTTTTATTGTAAGGTATATTCTACACTATGGGGGTTCAAAATAAATTAATTCATAAAAATCATCAAAAACTGATAAAAACAATTAAATAAATATTAAAATTGAACTTTTTTTTCTGAAACTTTTTAGATATATATATATTTTTTTTCAAACAAGTTTTTGGTTCTAATATCAGATTGAAAATAAAAAATTAAAGAAAATGAAACTATTTATTATATTTAAATATTATACATATTTGAAGTGAATTAGAAACTGACAACAATATGTGGATGCCTCTTAAGATTGTTTTTCTGTTTGATTATTCTGTAGTTATATTACATTTATACTTATTAAAATATGATAACACATTTGTATTATAGTTTTTAATTATAAGATTATATGATTTATTTTTTAATCAGTAAGAAACATGAAATTATAAATATAAAAATTATAAGAAATTCAAAACATGTTTTTTTAATTGACATAAATATTAGAAAATCATGTTTAATTCATTCAAAAGAACGGCATACATATATCTTGACATGAAACACTAAACACTATATTTCTATCTAATTTCTAGTTTCAGTATAAATTTTTCATTAAGTAAGGATATTATCTATCAAGAAGAAATCATATTATTTTCAAATCATCTCCTTTAAATGTGTTTTCATTCAAACTCTCATGAAAAACCAACACGTAGAGAAAGTAATTATTCAATCATTCATTATTCTTTGTGCTCTAAATCAAACATCTTAGATGACAACATATACCTCATCACAAATATATCAACAAAGTCATTAACACTAAACTCTCTCCAAAGACACAACACATACATGTCAAATTGCTTCTCTTGGTTACTAATACCACTAGAATCACATGATGAATAACATGTTTACTCCATATCTTTCAGTACAACTTTTTTCAGATTAAGTCTTCATTTTTATAATAACTTAGTTTTTCCTTCTTCACATTACTCAACATGAAACCTTGGTCAATGCTCACACCAATTGGAGATGAAGTTAATTTATAATACATAAGTGAGAATAAATGAATTGATTTTATAAGATTAAGTTAGCTTTATCATTTTTTAACTCTATATATCCAATCATTTATTGTGAAACTCGCATGTTATTTCAGCATTTAGTCACTGGCTTCTAAATACGCTCAGTTGCACCAGGTTATATGAGCTTAATGCAAACCTATTAATATGAATTTAAATACTTGAATACTCCTAAGCTTTATTTTAACTAATTGATATAATGCAATTAAATAAAAATTAATCATAAAATAATAATATAAAGTTCTTGATTTTATGAGCCTCTTGCGTCTTCACAAAGGAAAAGGGAAGGGAAAGTTTTGAATTTAATTTCAACATCCTTGTCCTTTTCAGCATGCAACAAATAATTGAAAGGCGTGATCAGCATTCAGGTGTTCAAGGATCAGACATTCCATCCACTGGAAAACAGGTATAACTATGTTTAGTTTCTAATATTCCTTTAATGATTAACTGATGAAACCCAAAGAGCTCTGTTTCTGAGAGATAATTGAATGTTTTACTGCAATGAAAAAGGTCAGTTCAGTAGTGTAGTCCCGCTGTTTTGCCTCTCTTTTTTTTTTTTCTTTTTTTATTTATTTATTTCTGGTGTTTTTGTTTGTCTGATGATTTTAATATACAAATTTGTTTTAGAGTCTAATGTTATTGATTTGATTTGTCTAATAACTCTATCTAGTGTTGTCGTTTCTAGCTATATATGCAATTCTCATTGTCATTTGAAAAAGTCTCATGATTCCATGTATTTTTTTCATATGGCAGATTAATATTTATGCAGTCGATTATATATATAATCTACTTCACGTAACTGTTTGGCAACGAGAGAACGACAACAATATTTCTGCAGCATTCTACATTCTTAACTTGAGAGGAACAATGGAGCAAAGACAGAAAAAAATGATTTGAACATAGTTGTCTTTGATATATAGCTTGCTTATGAACAACTGAAAAATCATGAAAGGCATTCTATTCTCATGAAATCTAATATATAATCTATGTATATATATAGCTTGGAAGTAGCTCTTTTGACATGCTGCACAAGGAAATAGAAGAGAAGACTCATGAACTGTGGTATGCACTCACTGCAACTTCTTTAATTTAGACTTAGATATCTATGATGCATGCCCATAAAATATACATGCACGATAGAGAGATATGGTTTCCATGAATGCACATCTTTGATGCAGTCAGTTGAACGGAGAAGACTTGCAAGGATTGACATTACAAGAGTTGCAGAAACTGGAGGAACTTCTCCTAAAACGTTGGATAACTATTTCAAAAATTAAGGTTTCTCTCAAATTATTTGTACTCTAAGTTCGTTATAGTTGTTTCCCCTTATTATTAGATGAAATCTAGAACTTAATTGTACCTGTAAAGTCAACGTTGTACACGTAAATTGTGCATGCCTTTTGACATATAATACTAATCAATTAACGTGTTGATTTCAGGAAGAAAAAATGACACAAGAGATCAACAGCCTTAAAACAAAGGTAAATGCTCACACAGATTGCAAATCCTGTATGTCTTTGAGATATTATTCGTATTTCTGGTCAAATAAATTTTGATCTTAAAATATTATTAAACATTCGAAACCAACGAAACATGATGTGTGTTTAATACAACCATCAACGATACTTTTGATCAATAAGACAAGTGCCACTGACAAACCTAAAAAATGAAGACTTTATATTCAGTTATTCATCCAGAAAACTCCACGGCCTTGAATATGTAGGTCACACTTTCTTATGTTTTTTCTCAGTGCATGTTAAGCACTTCAAAAGGGCATTTAACTTTAAAAATCACGTCTTGATTAAAGCTGGCTTGCTTCCTCGTTTTTTTCTGCTATTGGATGTGGAAAACTACGTTCTTGAATAATTTTCAGACACCCTGATAGTAAAAATGATTTTTTTTTCTTGTTTGTTCATAATAATAATGCAGCATGTTGGCAATTTTTTCATCAATCTTTATTGACTCAACCTTTTTTCTGCAATGATATTTGGCAATTGACGTTGCTCGAGAAGGAGGCCGAACTTACAGAAGAGAACCAGAAACTGAAGCAGGTGATAGGCTTTTCAAAACCTAGCTCATTTATTTGTGGTCCATGATCTTTCTGAGATATCTACTTTGAAACAAACTTAGCAATAATCAATATCAGTATTGTAATAGAACTTTTATGAACAGAAGTTGGTTCCAGAACAGTGTTTTGAGTCAATTACTAGCAGTTCATATGATTTTCCTCCAGACAATGGTAGTTCTGACACATCTCTCAAGTTGGGGTTAGTTTATACTTCATTTCATCCTTCTATAATATTCAGAACATTATTTTATTAAAACATGTTTTAGTCTTTTGTAATAGATTGTAATTAACATTGCAACATGTTTAATGACACTATCTGGTAGATTACAAAATTTAAAGAATGCCTCATATTCTGGTGTTGCTTCAAAAGCTCCTTCTGATTTGTGTTTATCTTAATTTCTATGTTTATGCAGGCTGTGTTTATTTGAGTGAAATGGTTCGAGTGAACAGATTAGCTTCCATTTCTGTATGGAAAGACAAGATCAATGTTGTTTTTGGAATTTGACAAACAATTTGCTTTTGAGAGTAGCAGCTGGAAATTTTCACAGCTGGGGCAACTTATTTTGTAACCTAAACAGAACATCGTACTTGTCATTATGCCATAGTGGCAGGTTAAACAGATAGGAATATCTATTTATAAATCGAAAAATTTAGAACGTTCGTAATTCTTAAAAATAGAAATTATAGAAAAATTAGTACAATTTTTATAATTATAAGAAAAATATAACTAAAATATATAAAATACAGTGGAAACGTATTCATCTTGAACAATTTATATACACTGTCAGACAGTTATATAGGTACATCGTATACAGTATGTGTAAACAAATTGCTTTTCTTCTGCAAAACTATCACTCCTGCCTCCAACATAACTGTTATATATATATATATATATATATAAAAATTGATTATGATAATAATATTTGTTCCAGTAAAAATTATTATAAGCATTGAAACGACGTGTCTGAGTTTTCATTAATGACCATCTGTCTAACATTAATGTATATACAGAAAGACAAGACAAACCTCAATGCACATGTCAAATATTAAATTCTAAGACACGTGCTCTACTTAATTTTTTTAACAGTACTAGTATCTATACCGCATTTTTTCTAAAGATGAATTAGGTTTTCTTTACTTTAATTATTTTATATTATAATTGTGGAATGTTTTTTAAAAAAAATTATCTTTTTTATTTTTATAATAATTATAAGTAATTAAAGAAACGTAAAAAATATGATGTAGTTTAGGGTATCTGCATTTACACTTTTAAAAATATATGTAGTTGTTATATACCTATTATTTATGATGAATGTAACATTTTTTTCTTCTATTTTTTTTTTTCAAAAAGTTCTTTCTAAACTACATTTATAAAAATACATATGTGTTAGACGTTTAGTGAAATTGTCATTTTTTTAACACAAATTCATATTTCAAACTCTTATTTAAAGTAGTTTCCTTGAAAAACTATAAATAATTTAATAATTGACTTAAGGTGCAAAATTTAATTACTTTGAATTAATTGAATAAGATGTATTTTTTTAATATTTATGTTATTACTTTTATTAATGATGTTATTATTCAATTATTTTTTATTCTATATCACATTTTAATAATGATTGTTATTATATAACTATTAAATATTACGTATTATATTATATTGTTATATTAGTAAGGACCACCAAATCTGAAGTATTCAACTTTCAAATTTTATTATCTTTTATCATTTATCATGATTTATTATCAATTAAATTGGATTTCAAAAGTGAGGTATTAATTCACTTAAACTAAATACACCAAAATTAGTATAAAAAACGTGCTAGTAAAATCAGTGCAAAAGGACATTAAAAGAAACAGTGCAACAAATTCATATTTAATGTAACAAATCAAAATGTATTCCCAGTCTTAAACTCTTTTCTCCTTCAAAATTCTCAACTTCACGGATTCAATAACAGTTTTAAAAAAAATCATGCACATACTGCATTAATCAAATTGTTCACACTTTCGATTATATATATATTGTTGCAATTTTTAACTTATTTTAGTTTGACAGTGTTTTATATCAATTTATCCGAATGCTTTTATTCTAAGTTTTGTTTCTTATGTTTTTTTCTTCATTATATCTCTTTTCCTCGTAAAAAGTAAATATTCAATATAATTATTTTTTATATATATACAAAGTTTTTAACTTTTGTGAATTTAAATTATTCTTGATGTTGCTAGGTGACGTAACTATCATTTTTGAATGGTATACGTATAATCACACATAATCATTTTGGTTAATTAAATTCTCAATTGATTATCATAAACATTTGTCAAGATTTTCATAAGAATTCTTCAAACCCTAAACTTGAACCAGATCAATACTGGAGTTGGGCCAAATTTCAAACACGTATTCAGCCCAAAATACGTCCACATTCAACACTATATATTCCATAAAGTTAAAAATATCAATAGAATAATTAAAGTTGAAGACAAATGAATGATGAAGTGTATACTATTCCTTAGTATAACCCAAATTTGTTTTCACACGTCCAAATCTTGATGATATTATAGAAAAATACGAATGGAGGAAAAAAAATATATAATAACTTAAGTTGTCTTTTATCACAAAAATTTATCCACTGAAGAATATTTAAATTTTTTATTTTATTTTTTAACAAAAAAAGTCTCTAAATATTAATAAAATCAAATAAAATATCTCAAATATCGTACCATGACGTAACTTTTTCAAGTTCAAATTGAAACTTTTAAAGTTTTTGACCAAGAAACTTTAAATAATTTATGTTTTCAGAGTCAAATTTTAATTTCAAATATTTAACTTAATTCAACCAATTTATTACAGTCCTAAATGACAGAAATAAGTTTAAGTTTTGTATATTACTAGAATAAAATGTTTATGATATTAACTAATTAAATACAATCTTAAACAGAGTTCTTAATACATTCGTTTGGAGCTGTGAAAGAAATGTATAATGTATATAATAAGAAGGAATAGCTAAGTTGTTCCTCCAAAAGTAGTAAAAAGAAGATAGATATGAAAGAAGGTTGTAAAAATCTATGAATTGATGTGACAGTGTCAGTAGTACGATAATAAATGGTGAGATATGTTAGAAGAAGGATGTAGATGCCCATGTCTTCCCTTCATCTTCTTCCTTTCGAGACAACCACAGGTTAGGTTTCTTTTTCTTCTTTTAATCTCTTCTCTTTCGCCCCCATTTGCCTAGGGTTCCTTCTGCTTTTTTGTTTTCGATCTTCGATTTCCCGTTTTGTCAAGATCTTAACAAGTAAAACCTACTCAAGAACACCCTCTTTATTTTCTTTCTTTTTTTATGAAATTGCGAATCTCTCAGAACAATTTCTGACACACCTTATTTCATGTGAAACTTGTTCACTCTGAGAAGCAGTAGGGCACGATTTTCTGGTCTGCTTGATTTTGACGAAAATGGTGAGGAAGAAGATACCGATCAAGAAGATCGTGGACGTAACTGCGAGGCAGGTGACATTCTCAAAGAGAAAGGGTGGCCTTTTGAAGAAGGCACGTGAGCTTTCTCTTCTTTGCGATGCTGAGATTGCTCTCATAGTCTTTTCACCTGGTGGCAAACTCTTCGACTATGCAAGTTCAAGGTACCTTCCTCTTCCTACGCTCACTGCTACTTCTTGCACTGATATGTATATATCACCCTTTTCTTTCCCTCTTATTCTTCTACTTCTGATCTCCTCTATGTTTGATTTTGAGTTTTATCATTCCTTAATTTATAATAATGCTTCTAGGGTTCAGTCCACGATCAAGCTGCAAATAAGTAGCACCATTGATTTGGATCTATTTGAGAGCTTCTAGATTTTCTTCAGTCAATAAATTCTTCTAAGATTGTGTGAAAATCGGAGCCATGTTAGTTATCTAGGTTTCACTTTTTTGGTTACCATATACAGCTTCCATCCCATTTAGTTAAGGAAAATGGTGGACAGTACGTAATAATTCCTGTCATGGGAGAAAAGGTTATATATATATATATATATATATATATATATATATATATATATATATATATATATATGTATGTATGTATGTATGTATGTATGCTTATATGGTTATGGACTATGTATCTGATATTTGACATATAGTGAAATGTGTAGTTGGAATGTAATAGTATGAAGGGAATGATGAGTTATTCCATAGTGTTCTCTTAATCCTATAGTTTTATATTATTTAGGAGTTAAATCATTTAAATATATTTTTTATTTAATTTTTCAGAGCATTTTTTTATGTATAAAATCGCAATAAAGGTCTAAATTGTAAAACAAATAATATTTTAAACGTAGTAATTGACCCAATCAATAATATTTCGGTGAATACTTAAAATTAATGGACACTCAAAGTTGTACAAGGTGCTAGAGAATATTATTGAAAGATACGTTCATAAATAGTCATTTCTATTAAGAAAATTGTATATTTTGAAAACAAAGTACAAAATGCAACTTATATTTTGATCGAATTCCTTGCAAGGTCTGGATTAACTAAATCTGAATTTAATTTCTATAGATTGTCAGAATAGTATTTTTACAATATTAATTAATTAAAAGTTTGGTTGTTATAAGTTTTAATTAGTTCTTATAAAAGTTAAAAAAAAAATCTTATATAATGATTTTTTATTAGAATAGAAATTTAATTCTTTTTACCCATTTTCACCAGAAAATTCTTGGTGCAAAGTAATTTTTCTTGAGCAAAATATTGAATGCCCAAAATTGAGCCTAAAGAATCGGCAAACAAAACTACTGTATTCAGTGGAACAGAATTAAAAGTAATAAGGGAAGGATACTAAAACAGATTGATTATCAACTAACAAAAAAGTTATATTAAATATAATTAATTGCAAAAAAGAGTTATTAGTGGTTTGTGATTGAATGAAGTATTACATGTGTTATTTATACTTTATACATTTGCTATGAATTTCAATTAAAGGTGGATATATTTATGTAAAATTTTATGATAGATATTTGATGTTATTGTTGTTTAACATACAGCCTTTTTTGTGTTATTTGAAGTATGCAGAAAATAACTGAAAGATATATTTTATTCTCAGAGTTGAACCTTGACAAACTAGACCAGTCATATCCTACGGAGCAGGTATTTTTATTTTTATTTTTATTATTTTAATTTCACTGCTGGTGTTTAATTGTGGATTCAAGGATTTAAATAACAAAATAAAAATAAATATTTATTTTTATTATACATATATTATGTTTTTTCTTTTCAACCTTTTAGATGTTTTTTTATATAATTAACAAATTGGTAACGAAACATCATTCTTTCTATGGAATGAAAAATATAAATGTTGAAGCATCTTTGAGGTATAAGAATGGAATTATCTAAAAAGAAAAGAAAAGAAAATCAAGAAGACAGATATATGTGTCTTTTTGTTTATATGTCTAAAAAGACATTGCTCATAATCATGGAAATTTCCATCCATTGACCTTCCTTCAAGGATAATTGATGATGGAGTCACTAGATATATTTGATTAATTAATTAAAAGTCAATTTATTTGACATTCAAAATTTTAATAACTAATGTTAGTGATTAATTTAGAAACTAATTTATTATAGTGATCAATAACTTTTATTTTATAAGTTAGTATCTAAATTTGTTGTTATAAGAATCATGGATTATGGTCTATCATAACTAAGTTTGTTATTTATTGAGTTTATTTATTTTTCTCTTGTTATCCAATCATTTATCAATGTTTTAATCTGATGTTGGGAATCCAAATGATAGTTCCGTTTTGAGAATCTAAAGATGACTTTAAGTACTACATTGATAAAGAAAATTATACTTACACAGTTTAATTTACATTAAAGAATATATGCTTATAATTTTTCATGTTAGTGAATGTGCATCTAATTTGTCTGTTGTCTGGTCATTGTACAGGGTAGAAGTAATTATGCTTCTTTGAACAAGGAATTGGAAGATAGGAGTCGTGAAATGAGGTATATATGTCTAACGTGCAATCTTTTGATGATTTTTCATCACAAAAAAAGGGTTTATTTTAGGGTAATGATACATAAACAATGTTTTTTGACAACATTTGAACATCAATCATACGTGTCATTGTGTGATTGGTCCAAATGACACAATGACACTACCATGAATCAATCACACAATGACACGTATGATGATGTTCAAATGTTGTCAAAAAATGTTGTCTAAGTATCTTTATCCTTTATTTTATAATGCATTTAAGTTCACATGTATTGTAATAATTTTACAATTTCATCGCAGACAGCTGAATGGAGAAGAGTTGGAAGGATTGACCCTAAAGGAACTACAGAAATTAGAAGAACGACTTGATTCATCCATGACCCGTCTTTATAAAACCAAGGTTCAAAATTTGTTAGCAGATATCAGCATACTTACGCAGAAGGTATAAACCTCATATTTATGTACAATTTATCTCTGTTCAGCCTCAAATTTTTTTAACTTCTTTTAATAAATTTGGCATTAATTATAGTACTAAGTTATTAAATTTGACATAAATGTAACGTACACTTCAGTGAAGGTAAATCTTTATTATAAAAACGTCTTCATCATTTTTAGTAAATTTCTTTTCTGATTTATATATATATATTTAATTTATCTGCAAGGTTCAAACCTAAAATTTTGTCAGATATAGTTCTGTGTTATTTTGCTGTTATAATTTCTGCTGCTTTATACGTTGTCTTAATAATCTCTGCCACACTCTGGCTCTATGATGCTCAATTATAACTTCTCATTTCCCTATGCAGCAAAACAAACTCAAGGAAGATAACCTACTGATAAAACAGGTAACCAGTTTTCACTTTTTACTATTTTCACCAATAAAATTTATCAGTCGTTAGGGTTTTCTGGTTTTCCTACAAATTTGTCCTATTAAACTCATGCATATATACCTGTTATGCAAGTTCTAGTCCTGTTACAAAGAAAATCACAGGAAAATGCCATCTTTGTTATTTCTAACACCAAAATCTTATGGAATAAAAGGGTTTAAACAGCAAACAGAAAATACGTTTTTTTATCAGACTAACCACACCACAACATCTGCAATGTATTTTTCCTTTTCTTCCTCGAATAATTTCATAGATCAGAAAACTAACAGTTGGAAAGTGCTGACAGTATACTCTGCTTTTGTTTTCAATATTCTTTTGAGTAATGTAATGTTCTTAATATACTTAGCAGCAGTGTTTTATTAGTATGTGATCTTTTTTATAGTTCCTCTTGTTTGTGATTGTAGAGAATAAAGCATGTACAAGAGGAATCCTTTGACACCTCCCTTACATTGGGGTAAGTTTCTTGAAGGTATTCTTGGAAAAGATTCAATCTTTTTTGTTTGATTAAAATTTATAATTCATGAATAAGAAAACTGAAACTTCATTGTTTTGATGCATGCACAAAGGTGGATTATTTACTTTCTAAATGAGTAGTTGTTTTGCAATGCTGTGCAGGCTACCTTTGCCATCTGCCTCAAAATAGAGCTTCTGAGCATTACGATGCAGTCTTTTAGTTAGTGAGAAAAAGGAAGAGAGAACCACCAAGAAAAAAATGGTATATATATACGTATATATATATATACATACATATATATATATATACATACATACATACATATATATATATATATATATATATATATATGTATGTATATATGTATGGTGGCCATTGCAGAGTCTTGAATAATGATACTCTCTACCAGTTATGCCAATATTTTTTTTTTCTGGTAATTTCTGACAGTAATGCATTAGTATAATACTACCATATTCATCTCCAAATTTTCTAGGCTATTATTCCAAACGTGAATATATTATTTTAGGATTTAGGACCAGAATTTAGGGTTTAGGTGTAGGGAATTATAATTATAATTATTCCAGTTATGCTAATATTAAAAAACTAAAAATATATTTAAATTGTTCTTAACTTTAATTTTTAAATCAATTAACTAATTATATATTAATATAACATATCATATGTATGATATATAATTTAATTGATCTATATATGTATGTGTGAAACCCTTGTCTTAAACTTTCAAGGTTAAATTTAATAAGGGATCATATTATGAATTGGTCTTTCTCGTGCCTCATCCTAGTGAAGGGTGATTGCAGAGAATATGCTTCAAAGTCTCCCTTCGGTTTCAAAAATTCTTCACTTTTTTATGTTCACAAAAGTGAGATAAAATGAGATTATTAACACCATATTAAATAAAATTGATTTCAATAATAAAGATAGATAAATAAATGAATATAAAATATAAAAAATAAAAATAATGTTATAACAATAACAAATAAATAGGAATAATATTATAAACACGTCACTAATAAAATAATATCAAAATAAATAAAAACAACCCTCGCTAATAAAATAATAATAATAAATAAATAAAAATAAGATTACAAACCATTTCGAAATAAAATTTTTTAATAACAAAAATAAATAAATATTCGAACTGTTAAAATGAAATACTGTCGTATAAACTTAAGATAACAAGTCAATAATAAAATTTTCACTAAGGTAATTCAGAAGTATATATTACGTAGATATCTAACTTTTATATTGAAATTGAAATGAAGAAATTATTTCTCTTAACACAAATCTATAATTATAAATCCCACAAATCATAATTGATAACTATAAGTAAAAATCACAGTCTAAGTCTAATTCCACGGTTATTGAGGTTGTTATAATAATTTTATCAAGACAATTCAAAAATATAAATTAACACCTCAAAATTATCATTTATTTATTTTTTCATAATTTATCTATTTACTTATAAAAATATATTTAAATAAAAAACTTAGATATAATTATAATAAAAGAAAAAGTCATAATTGTCATTATTGTGTACATAAACTAAAAATACGTAGAAACAATTTTTTTAATTAATTAATATATAAAGATGAATCCTTCTTTATAAACAATTTTGTTTTAATTAATTAATATATGAACAAGTCTAAACAATCACTTAGCATTCTGTTCAACCTTAAATTAGTTACACAAGAGTATATTAATCTTAAAACTTATTAATTTAAAATTAAACTATAATTATTCATACTTGAATGTATCTAAACCAACTTTAATTAAAATAAACTTATAAATAAAAAGATAAGGTAGACTCATTAACAACTGTATTTGTTGTTGAATGTTGAGCTCACTTTAACCATATGCATTCAGGTGACAAAAATATTAAAATTATACTGTTTGTTTTCATTCGATCGCTGTTCTTGGAAAATTTATCCATTAGTATCAATAAGTTGTAAAACACGTCCTCAATTTCAATGCAAATTTAAAGAAGGTTTAATTGCTTCTTTTGTCTTTAGTTTGGTTGAAGTGTGTCAAATTCGTCCTCCTTCTAGAAAAATGTCAATTTCGTCTTTATATAGAAAAAATTTATGTCAATCAAGTCATCTCCATTAAAAATCATTGATTTCAAAACTCACTTTATCCACTACAAGGATCGGACCCATGAAGTGGTTATTATTCAAGTGAGTTTTGAATAATAACCACTTAGTGGATAAAGTGAGTTTTGAAATCAATGATTTTTAATGAAGATGACTTGATTGACACAAATTTTTTCTATATGAGGATGAAATTGACATTTTTCTAAAAGGGAATGAATTTGACACACTTCAACCAAACTGGAGACAAAAGAGACAAAAGAAGCTATTAAACCTTTAAAGAATTCATCCATAAAATAAAAAAATTGTTGAAAAAATACAATAAAGTAAGCACAAACATTAAGTGTACAAAACATAACAAAATACCGTTATATATTCAAAAATATACAGTCATACCTACGCACTAATAAAGTTAGTAAGTCTCTTAAATTTAATTCATTCAGTAATCATATATACATTAAAAGTTAAATTAGTTACAATTTTAACCATTACTGTTATTATTATAGCATTATTATTATTTGACTAAAAGCTGTTAGTGCATTTTATCAAACAGAACAATCTTGATTAATCTTGATTTAGAAGACTCAATCAAGGAAATATCTATTATTTTTATAAATTAAAATATTCAACATTTTTTTTTTCAAGATAAAAGTGAATATTTTTTACAATCAGTTAAAAACGTATTTTCGGAAATATAGAATTTTAAAGTTTATGGAAAAAAAAGGTAAAAAAAGAAGAAGAAAGAGGCAACACTAATTATATATTTGGTGAGAAGAGATTAAAGAAAAAGAATAAATTTTGAAAAGGGTGGAATCACCTTAAATTTGTATTATGAATTATTAAATTTTGAAATTTAAAGTGTAGAAAATGAAGATGGTGTGAGAGATGAGAGTGAAGAATAGAGAGACAGAAAGGAATGAATAGTTGAAATTGAAAGAAAAAGGGAATGGAAAGACAAAAGTTGCTTCACCAAAAGCATGAATCACAGTATAAATAATGCAAAACATTTATAATTTTTCTTCGTAGCGATTTTCTCCCTCTCTCCAACTCGCTCTTGCTCACTCGCTCACTCGCTCCATGACTCGGCGCCCACGATCATCTTCATCTTCTTTCTCAACCAAGAAATTCGACGTGTTCGAATTCAATGAAGAAGACCACAGCATCGAGAAGGTCTCTAAGAGGATTCTCCGCAAGTTCCAAAACCCTAGCAAGTCTCGCTCTTCCTCCATCACCAAATATGATTTCCTCCAAGCCTGTAAGCAACTCTTTCCACTCTTTCAATTTTTCGTTTGCTCATTCGTTCAGTCGTTCTTTCGTTCTTTCGTTCGTTCCCATTCCTCGTCAATTTTCTCCGCAGTTGCGAGCGGTTCAAATTGCAGACCTGTATCCATTGACATTACTGCCGATCATATTGACCTCGATGATGAACAAGGTATGGGTCATTCATGGACGAGCTCTTTCGTCCTTTTTGTCTGTCTTATTATTGTGTATGTATTTTTCTCGTGTTTCATGTGCTTCAGAAGAAGAAGTGACACGGTGCTCAGTGGAGAAACTTGCTGACCAACCGTTAGAGGTTGTTGATGACGATGATGGCCGTGAACACGATGATGGTTATGATCGAGAAAAAATTGATACTCAGTCTTCGATAGACACGCCGCTACCACTCTCTGCTGATAAAGAGATTTCCGGCTGCGGTGATTTTGTTGAAAGCGATTTTGACTGGAAAGTAAGTAGTCGTTGTTGTCTCTATTTTTTCCCTTTTGCAATTCATGCTAATATGCTTGGGGCGAAAGAAACTCTTGGTTCTTTTTGGTGACCATTAATTTAATGTTGTTTCAGAACCAGTCACTTGGCGTGGCTTCAGATGACGACGACGACGCTAGTCAAATGAGTTCTTCTTCTACTTCGTCTTCAAATCCACCTGAAGATGAAGGTATTTTTTTCCCCGCTTTAAGAGTTTTTTTTTTTTATGATATTTGAGGTATTAATGTTTTGCTTATCAGTACTGATGCTTCCTATGTTTATTTTTGATTTTGGTTTTCTTTTTTTATACTCTAGTTGACTTCAGAGACCAGCTAGTGGAGCATGACGATTCGGCTGCATTTGTAATTGTAAGTGTTCTTGTCTTGTTTCTATAATTAATTTCTCTTTGTTTTAACTGATCGTAGTAATCTGTGGAGATTATATGTCAAAACTTTGTTTTCATCATGGAAAAGAATGAAATTTGTTCTCTATTCTCTTATCCCTTTTGGTTTAGGGGGCAAGTAATCTGATTTTGGCATTTAAAATACTATTTCTGCGTCCAGTAGTTTATGTTGCGCTTCAAATGGAAAACTTCCTAAAATGAGAATGGAGAACTATTAATAAATAATAGCCTTTGGATTAACAAATAATAGCTAAGATTAAATTTTTCTTAAGGTGAAAGCACATGCTGCAATTGAACTCTTGTCATTGTCATATCTCATGCTGGACTGACAACATCCCTTTGCCGAAAGATTGGAGACTTCATCCCCCTCTAGCACTGAAACAAAAGCACCCTCAACAATGACCCAAATGATGAAGGCCCCTTGTCCAAGAAACTGATATTCTCTCTTTGGTATTGCCACAACAAAGTCATTGTTTCCACCACCATTTTGACATGACAAAATGCTCAAACTCAAACAGAAAAGACCTTCTCATTAGAAAATACCCAGTGTTGAAATAATAGTCTGAATTAGTGTTTATGTGGTTGTCAATGGGGTGACTGAGGAGGCTACGGTGGATAATTGTGTTGTTGCCAAAGACACTTGGACAAAGGGAATGGACACCGAGCACTCTGATGTGACAAAGAAGAGGCAATTAGTGTAAATGTTTCTGGATGGTGAATTGTTGCATGTAGAAGACAACAGAGGCAATGTACCTTGATTTAAGAAGTGTTTTGATCTATGAGAACTATAAATCTGGACTCCATATACTCATACATATATTGATCAAGATCAAAAGTTATTGGTCACATGATGACTTAGAAAACTCATGCATTCATCTTTTAATCTTCGGCATTCAAATATAACCTAATGACCTAAACTTGTAGTTTTCATTTTTCAAAGGAACTGAACTTGTCATTTGATATTCTTCTTGCCAGTCATTTAGTCTGCTTATGTGTTCTGATATGGCCAACTCAGTCTTAAAATACAGTTCCTACAACCCTGATTGTTGTACATACATATAGTTGCTGGTCTTTCGTTGGATTTATTTTTATTTAATAATAAATGCCTTAAAATGATTTTTTATGCTGGATCTAGTTCTTTGATACATCAAATGTATGTATGTACTTAGTACTTTTAATGTTGGTTGGATAGATATTCCGGATAAAGCGAACTGGTTTTTTCATGTGCAGAATGTCGAAGAAAAGGTGGTTGATGTCATCCCTGATTTTATTCAATTCGAGGATTTGTATTCCACTAGGTCCCAGTTAACATTCTCATGCAACTCCTTGAAACTTGAAGGCTCAACAAGTAATGGAACTAGGGAAACTCTTAAAATTGAGTGGCCGACTGAAGATATCATAAAAATTGAATCATGTTGGTTTGAAAATGTGAGTCCCCCCCTCCCCCATCTTTTATTAATCTGTTGTCTCTCTTACAAATAAATTCGATTTTCTTTTATCATTAGATTGAAACAGCCTTGATCAACCTTCTTCTCAAATCAAAAGATTATAGTGAAGCTGGAAATACAAATCAAAATCCAGGTGTTACTACTTTCAAGAATTATGTTATCATTCTTTTTTATGATCAATGTGGAGGATGTTTGTTCTCCTTATTTTTAAAATTTGAATACCTTAATTAGTTGCTACTGTAATGGTAAATATATGGATATGATGGTATTCCTCTGATTTATTTTACTTTATTTGATATTTCATTACCATAAATTCCCTTCCTATTCAGGAATAATTTAGTCAGATTTCATACTATTTGCCGAGTTGCAATTTTCATTGCTCCATTTCTTTGAGGGGAGGGCTTTGTGATAATCTTGTCATAATATTTCGTCATTGCTTAAAAGTTTATGCAGATTTTAAGCTGTTAAAGTTTGCAGTCTATGATTCCTTTTGGTACAAGGCAGAAGAAGCAATCAAACTATTGGACACAAGATATACAGATATATGGAGTACACTTTTTGAGTAAGAATGTTATTTTCAATTTTGTGGAGTATAAAATATATATTGTGAAATTGCGATACCTGAATTAGATTTTTATGGATCATAGAAAGCATTACAAATTCTCTTATCATCACTGATCATAGAAACGGTGAGTCCGAAGGTGTATCTACATACTCTTTGTCTCAGTTAATAATATATATATATCTTACGGGGGTATTTTTTTACTTAGATAGAGATCATATATGTCTCAATTGGTATATTATTTTAGTATTGTTCCTGCTTAAGCTAATGAGGCTAGCAGAAACACTCAAGTCTACTCTCTCTGTGCCTTACAATCTTTAGAGCAAGTATCTTATCCCCCTGGGAATTGCAAGGTATCCTCTATATATTAACATCAACTCCCCCTTATCTTGCGCCACTTGAGCAGTTGCTTAGCCCATGATCATACCATTACAATAACTGATCCCAATTCATGCGGCACCAATTTAGGGAGTGACATTCAACTGCCGATGGACCAAGTATCTAATCCTATTTAGTTTTCAGTTTTTGTTGTGGTGAGATTGGTTTTGTTTATGATGTTTTTCAATGCTGTTATTTTGTGAATTGTTGGTGTGTTTTGGGTGCTTAGTACTTGACTGTACAAAAGTTTGTTGCCCAACTGGTCAAAATTCTGTTACTTGACTGTTGAAAAGTATGTTGCTCAATAGTGTAAGGTGTTAATTAGTCTTATTATTCCCCCCCATGCAGCATTAATGTTGATAACAGTGGAAATATTTCTGCATTGGGGCAGCACTACTTTTTCTCTCAGAACCGCTATTTCCCCAAGTAAGTCCAACTCATTTGCTTCTGTTAAAAGTTTTTAGAAATATGATCCATGTCACATTCAGTGTTATATCAATAAATTTTAGAATTTGATTCTTCATTACAGTAATTCACCAGTTGTCTCTGTTACTTACTTTGATTATGTACCATAATTTCTTGAGCTCCTAGCTATCGAAAGTAAATTGTTTATTTTGCTGCTTTATATATTTTTTGTACTTTTAGGGTTATAGAGAATGACGACAAAATTAATGAGAATGCACCTAATTGGTTATGCTGTTGATAGTTGGTTCTCGACACAGTATTTGAACCTCTTCAGTAAAGCATTCAAAAGTTGAATCTACCCTATTGATCCCAATTATATTAAATTTCAGCTCTGGGGGTGGGGGGCTAGCACTATTGATCCACGGGGGCAAGCGCATGATCCACGCTGAAAGTGAAAAAAAAGTTGTGTTTTTGTTTAACCAAACAAATTTATGGAGCTAGCATTTGAAAGCTTGAACTTTTGTGATGTTTTATTCTTGAGTAAACCAATAATTGTAGGCTGTGTCCTTACCCTTAGCTAGTTTTTGCTTGCCACTCCATTTATTTAGTAAATATTTGTAGTATCTAAGTTATTGTTTGTTTTTGTGATATTATTTTATGCAGTTTTGATGAGGCTTTTGATGAAGTTATTTATCCAAAGGGGGAGCCTGATGCTGTTTCTATTAGTAAGAGAGATGTTGAGCTTTTACAGCCGCAGACATTCATTAATGATACCATCATTGACTTTTATATCAAGTAAGCATGGTGGTGGGAAATTAAACTTTTTGATGGATTGAAGGATATTGCTATAATTGACTTATATTAGTCACAAAGTGCTGTTCGCCTACCTTTCTCTCGTACACGAATTTACATGTGATCTTTATTACTTTCATCCCCGATGCATGTAATTCATTTTTTATTGAAAAAATTTCCAACTTCTCTGAGATCTTGCGAAAAAAAGATGATTGCCAAAAACATTCTATCCAAACAACACTCCTAGGTTTGAGACTTTCCTCTGCATATGAACTGACATTTGCTAAATTTGACTTATGTATAGGTATTTGAAAAATAAACTCCCTACTGATGAACAGGACCGGTTTCACTTTTTCAATAGCTTCTTCTTTCGCAAGCTGGCTGATTTAGACAAAGATCCAGCAAGTGCTTGTGATGGTAGAGCAGCATTTCAGCGTGTACGCAAATGGACAAGGAAAGTGAACCTTTTTGAAAAGGATTATATCTTGATTCCCATAAACTATAGGTAAGAGTCCAAGACAACATCTTTCTTGCTGATACAAATTTTTTCATCTTGAGAATCATTAATGTTTCTTGATGCCAGTTTTCACTGGAGTTTGATCGCCATTTGTCATCCCGGTGAAGTGACATGCTACCAAGGCAAGATCTTTCCTTTCAGTTATTCATCTATTGTTATTCGCACAATTTTACTATTGTATTTATTTGATTGTATTGTAGATGAAGAAATGAACGAATCTTCCAAAATACCTTGCATCTTGCACATGGATTCCCTACAAGGAACCCATAAAGGTCTGAAGAATATTTTTCAAAGGTAGGTTCCTGATAGCTGGCTGAGATAGGATATAACCTTCTATTTTCTACTCAATGTCAATTTGGAGGTCCAATAAATATTACCCTCTTCTCAATGATAACTATCTTACTCTACTGTAATCTAATGTTTGTATTACCTCTTCACTTATTGTACCTCTTCACTTATAACTATACTATCTCAATGATAGTATAGTTAGCCCAAAGGCGGAGTTCAGTTTGGTTTAATACCCCGACTCTCCTATCTATAATATTCACTCATAAATTTGAATTATAATGTTAATTAAACTATAAAAATTCTTAATTATTCAAATACGTTTTTAAGGAAAAATATTTGCATCGTAATATTAATTTTATAAAAACTATATAATTGGAAGAAAAATTAATGAGCAAAATAAGATATATATAATGTTATTGATATTAATTTATATGATAATATATATTATAATTTTTTATTTAACTGATCTTTTATATGAATTTATATTTATAATTAGTGACAAAAATTTAAATTGTATTATTATTAAAATACTAAATTAGATAATAAGAATATAATAATTTTAAGATACTATTGTATCTTAAAATCTTATATGAATTTGTATAATTAAAACATAATTTATGTTATATCCTGATACTATTTAGTTTTTTATCTTCTGTACACCGAAATTGTCCTATTATTACCCCGTCATATTATATTCTTTTATCCTATTATATCATGTTTATCAAGCAAGCCCTTGATACATTACAAACAAAGATAGGATGTATAATTGGTATGTGTAAAATAAATTACATCAACTGACAATAAAAATTTGTGAAAGATTCCAGGGGAAAAATATACCGACAGCAGGAGTTTATCTTTACATGACAGTTGCTTTCCAACAGTTACTTGGGCTACTATATTAATCATTCGAGAGTAGTCACCTTTTTATTTTCCTAGTAGTTGACTTGTTGACGCCACTTCTTGCCAACAGTTAACAATGAATGGTTACTATCATCAATCACTAGAATGTAGTCACCATTTATCATTTTCAGCAGTTCATTTGTTGACTTGAGCCACTGCTACTTGTCACTGAAATCTCACATTTTAACCCTTACCCTACCAAACAGTTAGCAATGAATGGTGACTTTGCCCACCATAGTCAATTAAACTTCTGCCAAGCACAACACTATCAGCAAAATAATAGGCAATCCAGTTACTGTTTTTTCAACTTCATGTGACATTAGAGTCCATATGAAACAACTACCTAAGTCATTTAACTGTTAGCGAGTGAAGTTTTATTGTAAGTGGCAAACAACTTAAAACTTGTATTGATATTTTGTTTGAGGTTGAACCTTGGGCTTAAATGGTTTCACAAGGCTTTGTTGACAGATATATTTCCTCACAGGAATTTAGATAGCTACTACAGAAAGTTGTTTTGACAAAATTTAGTAGAAACGAAACTCTATTCAATGAATTACAAGCTTGAATAAGTAGAATTAATCTGTTTTCTATCATTGTGCAGAATCTGACAGTTCTTTCTTTTATATATTTTGTAATGGTAGTTACCTCTGTGAAGAATGGAAAGAGAGGCACGGTAATGTGGTGGATGATGTTTCTTCAAAATTTCTTCATATGAGATTCATCTCACTTGAGGTAGTCTATTATTAACTTCCCTAAAAGTAATTCAGCGCAACTTTTACTCGACTGGTTTGGTCTTTGTTTTCTATTTCAGCTGCCTCAGCAGGATAATTTATACGACTGTGGCCTCTTTTTGCTCCATTACGTGGAACGTTTTCTGGAAGAAGCTCCTGTAAACTTTAACCCTTTTATGATTACGAAGTTCTCTGACTTTGTAAGTGTCTTCCCGTGGCATTAAAACTTGAACAGGATATGTAGTCTCATTTTTCATTTTCAGTGATATAATGTTTCTTTGACTTTCTTTCAAGTAGCGTCATTGTCCGTCTTATCTTGCTTTCATGATTCTGTAATCCGTTGATGCTCCATCAAGTATTATGTTAGATGAGAAAACCTTAGGAAATCCATATCACAAAATGCAGGCTGCTATGCTCCTCTGACTTTTTCTGAATTTGACAAGGCATCAGAGAACCTGAACTGAGGGATATATGAGAGACCTTTATGCACTATTTTTCTCCTTTTAAAATCAGACCTTGAATTTCAGATTGTTTGGTGCCTGTGCTTGGGTGTGTCAAATTTGTGTTTCGTTGTTGTGAATTTAAACATTAGTATATTGATTTGGTTATTTAGATGAATAGTATTTCTTAATTGCTATTATTCTTACATGCATCTGTTTTAATTGGCACCTGCAAATATTAAAACGTCTTCATCGTCTGTGTGGGATGACCACATGATTCCTTTTTTCATGTTATACAGCAGTTGAGTCACAGTTAAATTTCTTCTCATAATTTGCAGTTGAGCAGTAATTGGTTCCCTCCACCAGAGGCTTCTCTGAAACGATCTCACATACAGAACCTAATTTATGATATATTTGAAAATAATTCTTTGCAAGCACGTCCTACCGATTGCCTTGACAAAGGTCTTCCTTCTGAAGACCCTGCCATTGTTGTCCAGACGAAAGTGGAAGAAGATTCCCTTACGGGTTGCAGCTATTCAGATTTATGGTGTGTAAAAAGTCCTTTAAATTCCTCTACTGAACTAGAGACTGCTGATATTCAGTATCCAACGGCTTCACCCGGAAGAGTTTCACCGTGTATGGGAGGACCTGCAGTTGTTTCCAAGGACTGGCGAGTAATTTCACGTTCTGATTGTCTGCAGATGTCGGCATGTCACAAGAGGGGCTTCTTGTCACCATTAAAAGTAAACGAATTGAATAATTCGGATTTTAACTTTCTATGTTCATTATATACATTTAACTGCCCCCTCTTTTTTTCTCATTTTCATTATCTAAATTTGTAGAAGTGCAGAAATAAAATGGCCACCCAGTATCTGCTTAGAATATGAAAATGTTGCTATACCAACTGAAGAATTTCACTTTTCATGCTATAATACAGGAAATTGATGAATGTAGTGAGGAAACTGCTGTATCAGTAGAGAGGGAGAAATCCCAATTGGTATATGATTTTCCATCCACATCATATGTCAGAAAAGATCACGGAGCATCAGAATCATCGGAGCATGGACTTTCTGTAAATTTTATGAAAGCTGTTGATGACCATTCTCTGTCAAGAACATGTGCTAGATTATCCTCGTTCCCATTGAATACAAGTACTCATGAAAACCAGCTTCTTAAGAAAATTGACGAGTCAAAAGTTGAAGACAAGACAGTAGTTGATTATCCATCGACCTCTGGTGAGGAGCTTACGGACTATGTTGTTCCGGATTCTCCAGCGGCAAATGATGCTGACGTGAGTTTCTTAAGTCACTTCTTATTCCTTATTCATCATTCCTTGAATATATGAATTCATTAATAACCCATCAAATACTTGATTTTACTCAGAAGAGGAGTCTTGAAGAGGATACGATAGTTAACAAGGAAAAGGCAGTGACATTTGAATCTGATGAAGATGCCAAAAGGCCAAATCCTATGAATGCATACGTTATTCCGGATTCTCCGGAGGCAGACGATGGGCATGATGCTGATATGATTATTATCGTTGACTCTCCTTCCTCATTCCGTGAATATGAACCAGATGCCAAAAGGCCAAAGCTTATGAACCAAGATGGTGCTCCAAGGCGCATGCTCACCAGAAGAATGCTAAAAGGAGCTTGTGTGTTATAGCCAACATTAAACAATATTAAATATTTGAAATGACGTAAGAGAGAAATAGATTACAAGGAATCAGCAAAATACTTTCGCCTCACCCTTGCACTATAAAAATGATTAACACCGATTTTTTTGTCATCATTTTGGTGGGACTGATTTAATTTAGACAAAGATACTCAAAGTTGGTCCTTTTGTAAAGTATACTAAATGTTTCAAGGGATCTTAAAACAGTTCATAGATATTCTTCTACTTTTTAAATGCTTCCAACATTTCTTTAACGTATCGCTGTAATTTTGCAAATGTTAAGGTCTTATAATAATTTATTTCGTCATTTTATTTACACGTTATTTTATACTTTAAAATTATTAAAATATTGATGGTTATTAAAATTCCCCAAAATGGAATATTTTAAATAAATTATTAATATAAAGTGAACAAATCATTTTTACTAAATTTACAAAATAATTTTTATTTAATAAATTTAATAAATGGAGACCACGATTTTCAAATTTAAATCAGATAACTGAAATTGATTTTACCTATTAAATACACTGATTTAATATTTAAGTTCTATCAATATAATAATTGTCTTGATAAATTTTAATCTAATTTGATTTGCGCATAATCCTTCGTCCGTCCATACAACTCTCTATTTTGTAACGCAGAGAGAGAGAGAGAGAGAAAGTGATGGAGGAGAAGACGGAGAAGGTGAAGGGTGAGGCGCTGCAGATAATCGAAGCGTTTGAGGTTCCGCCAAAGCTCGTGGTTTTCGATCTCGATTACACTCTCTGGCCTTTCTACTGGTTCATTCCTACTTCCTACCCTCTTTTCCTTAACCTAATTTCATTTTTACTCTCTAATATATGAAATCAATCTTGTTCAAAATTCAGTGAGTGTCGATCGAAGCGTGAAATGCCCTCTCTCTATCCTCACGCCAAAGGCATATTGTTAGCGCTCAAAGAGAAAGGCATCGACGTTGCAATCGCTTCTCGCTCACCAACCGCTGACATAGCAACAGCTTTCCTCAACAAATTGGGACTCTCCTCACTCTTCGTCGCACAGGTGAATTATTGTGCTTATCTTGCCTTTTCAATTCAAATTTAACGCGGCGTGCATTAGGTTTTTATTTCCCTTGTGAACTTTGGTTTATTCAGGAAATATATTCCAGTTGGACACATAAAACAGATCATTTCCAGAGGATTCATTCGAGAACCGCTGTCCCCTTCAACTCCATGCTCTTTTTCGATGATGAGAATAGAAACATCCAATCGGTAATAATATGAACTCTCACGTTTTCTTTTAAATTCATTTCGTCGTCATCATCATCATCGTATATTATTGCCTTAGGTCTCTAAAATGGGAGTAACTAGCATTTTGGTTGGAGATGGGGTAAATCTTGGGTCGTTAAGGGAAGGTCTTATTCAATTCTCTCGAAACTGGAACGCTTCACAGAAGAACAAACAGAAATGGCTTTCCAAGTACTCTAACAAGCCAGATACTTCCAACCCTGCTGCATGATTTTTGACATCCCATTGAGTTTTCTCTCTCAGGATTTTTACTCAACAGCACAATATTTTGTACCAATCGTTGCCCTTCAAATAAAATGAAGCAAACTGGGATTTTTAGTTGGAAATTTGTATGCAGATCTTAGCATCAGCGACATAGACTCGTATATGCCATTGGAAAACCTGGTATTTTCAACAGCTTTGTATAGTATTGAATGGGAATTCTGTGGATTTCATTCAGAAACGAATTCATGATTTGTAAGTGTTGTATTGTAGCCAAACACTTAGCCGAAATTTTTGTTAGATGAAATTCCAGTTTGCAGAATTCGCCTTCTCTAGCCTTTCTTATCTTCTCGCCATGGATTAAAAAAAGTAGAGACTCTGTGCACTAAATACTACGCATGTTTGGTACTATTAAATTCATCTAAAAACAGTGAATGTAATTCCGCATAATAAACTAAATAGTCTTGACCGTATGGCCAAAGAATTGGAATGAATATTGCCAACACTGTTAAATAGTTCTGACCACTCACTTTTTCCGAACCTTTCAAAGAAACGTGTGGCAATTTTCTGAAACAACAGAATACAGACTGATGTCGCGTCTTCCGCTCCTTTATATATGCCGCTAATGCCATGTGTAAGATGTTTGAAGTCTCCCGACTTGCTAGTGAAACGGGCAAACGGCCAATACCTGCACCGTTCCACAGAAGTTCTGAGATTACTTGTCAAAGGAGAATTACAAAATAACACCCAATTAAATATGGCTTCATAACATTTCTATTCCTTATAGTTTGTTTGGCATGCAACTTTGGTTCTCATGCTAATTGAATTCGTCTTGGTCGTTCATTGTTTTGAAATTTCGAATTATCGTTTTTACCTAGTTTTCAAACTCAAAATTCAATGACTATGATATCTAATTCTTCTGTCTTTAATCTTAATCTCCCATCCAACAAAATCCTCTTTTTTTTCTTCAAATTTTCACTACATTTCCAATTTCTAAATCTTTAACTTGTTTCGTCTTCTAAATTTATCAAAGAACCCACAACTATTTCGATAAAAAATTAAAAGTTTTGGTGTTTTAGCTGGAAAACTATTGACGAAAGGAGTAAATTAACTCTAACATTTAACAAAAAAAAAATTGAACCAAAACTAAGAAAACTGAAAATGTAATTAAACCTTAAAATATCATTCTTTAGCTATTAGCTATGGACTTACTAAACAAAATAGCACCAACTTTTTCCATGATCAATAATGGGGAACTTTTTGTTGCCTCAAGAATTCACATGGCAAATATAGTTAATCCTGCTCAAAATGCCTGCAGCCTATTCATTGCCACCATTTTCAACTTATCTTACATCATCTTCTCTAAAGATAGTTT